>NC_056737.1:1868749729-1869049729 GCF_019279795.1 Protopterus annectens
CTCATCTAGCGTGCCTGTCCACAGGAGAAAAACGTCATCCGCAAATTGAGTATACCATTTCAGGTATGGTTGAAAAGTTGGACTGGTCAGAAAAGAGGTGCTCTCCCATTCAGCTAGGGCTAGATTGGCATACCTATTGGCACAAGGAGTCCCCATAGCTACGCCAATCTTCTGAAGGTACATGTCACTACCAAAACAGAATACATTATTCTCCAATATAATTTCTAACATTGAGCATATCAAATTCACTTTATCACTAGAATAGCATTGCTTGGAGAACAATAGATGCCTGATAGTCTCAATGCCCCAAGCATTGGGGATCACAGTAAATAACGATGTAATATCCATAGTAACAAAAAAATACTGTTCTGGGGTATTCCTAACTACATCATAGAGCTTATACAAAAACATATTGGTGTCTTTTAATAAATTGCCACAGGTCTCAAGTACTGGTTGTAAGGCCTTTTCTACATAAATGGATAAAGGCTCAGTACTCCAGCCTCTGCTGGAGACAATGGGTCTAATGGGGGGGGGGGTATAGAGGTTTTTATGGACTTTGGGTAGTCTTTAATGGAGGGATACAAAGGTAAGTCAACAATAAAATATTTTAATAATTCCTCTGTTATTCTTCCTTCTATCAACAGGTCAAAAATCATCACAGACACTCTATCAGAAATAGCTTTAGCTTGTATGGCAGTAATTTTCTGATATGTATCAACATCATTCAATAATAAAAGCATTTGCGAAAGATATAAATCTTTGTTGAGTACTACTACCCCTCCTCCCTTATCCGCAGGTTTAATTTCAATAGATAAAAGATGTTTTAACTCATAAAGTGCATGATTTTCAGTTGTGCTAAGATTATAATGACCACAATGAGTCCCATATGCATAAATATGTCTAATTTCGGCCTCACATACTGCAATGAAAGTATCCACTACCGTATGCATTTTTGGAACAAAACTACTGGGTTTGGAAAAAGATGAGCATACAAAATCAGACTTCCCAAACATAGTTTTTAACATGAGTGTTCTGGCAAAAAACCTCAACTCTTGTAAAATGTCAGCTAAGTCAGTTTTCTGGGTAGGAATAAAAGATAACCCTCTATTTAAGACAGATAATTGCGACTCAGTCAAGGTAATATCAGATATATACGGGACCAAACCTTTGAAACATGGCTCCTGGTGAATCTCTGTTGCTGTGTTAGAATATTCTGCCTGTTCAGGCCTTTGCCTCTCCTTTCACAGCTCCTCGATCTCTCCTTGATGGCTAACGGTTCTTGTAGTTGAAAAGGAAGTAGAGGCAATTCCTTCGGTCACCTCTCCTCTTCCAAAAAAGGTTTGGTTATAGTATTAGGGTTAACATTGTCAACCTTACTGGAGATAGAGGAATGGTCTATGGATGCAATATTGGTTACCTCTAGTGCAGTACCTAGTGAGTGCATGACTTCAGTAGGTCTCGCTGGTAAGTTAGTATCTTGTTCCACTATCCTTGTAGAAGGGGGTGTGTCATGTAGCTCAGGAGGTTGTTCATTCTCCTGTTGGGTTGGTCTGGGCTATGCGAAGACCCTCCCACTCTGGAAATCTGTTAAATCTCTCTGAAGTTTCTTTAACTTGCCACTCTGCAGGCGTTTTTCATACCCCAAAATCTGTTCATGTAAAGAGTCAATTCTATCAAGGATAATATCACTAGGGAAAGTATTCAGCATATTTGTGTAGGAGTGCTTCAAATCCTCAGTCAGTTCATGTTGCTAAGGTAAAAAATATTCAATCAGCAATTTCATGTAGTCATATCCTAACTGTAGGTTCATTTGTTGCCATTTCTTAAGGAGATCAGGATATAGGTCTCCATAAGTAGGCATAGTTAGGACTCATAATCCCCTGGGTGCAATTTTGTATCTTAATGCAGCCTCAAAGTAAAGTCTCTGCCATTGCAGATGTTTAAATTTGAACATTTTATTCTCATAGTCACAAAATTATTCC
Source organism: Protopterus annectens (assembly GCF_019279795.1). NCBI lineage: Eukaryota > Metazoa > Chordata > Ceratodontiformes > Protopteridae > Protopterus > Protopterus annectens. The sequence goes on from NC_056737.1 coordinate 1,868,751,712, forward strand.
TTAAAACGTAGTTACATACCTTCATTAGCGTTGATGCATTGCTCAGGGAAGATAGGCTGACTGATTAGGGGATTAGTTTCCATACATAGAATATGATCCAAATTACTGCTAGTAGATGTCCCCATATTGACTTCAAATCATTCAGCCATGTTCAGTGTTGGTATCACAAACAGCAAAACTAAAAGAGAAAAAGTATACCAACAACTGCAAAGGAAGGGCTCACTGTGGTTTCTTAATGACTTGATTCAATTTATAAGGTGTTAATTGCTTTATGCATTTAAGCTGAGAAACTGTTTGGATGTAGTCTGATGAAGTGACCACAGAGGTCATGAAAGCGCTTACTTTGAGCTCTTCAATAAAGATTTTTGCAGTTTTCATCGAAGCATTATTGTGTTTATCCTGAACAGTCATGGTGGTTTGGCTGTGCTCTTCTGTTGCTGTATTTTTGCCTGTTGTGAGCCCTTCCTTTGCAGTTGTTGGTATACTTTTTCTCCTTTAGTTTTGATATAATGGTTGGGGTGCTTACCTCTCAAGCAAGAGGTACATGGGTTGATTCTCACCAAGAGAAATTGTCTATGTTTAAAATGGTTCAAAAGGAAAACAAGTCTAGTACCTTTTATATGTACATACTGACTGTACATCTGAGATATCTGACTGTGATCAAAGGAATATATACATAAGTAATAGCTGATGTAATGCAGTTTTAGCCCGTTTTCATCAGGATACATATAGTACAAACTGTGACATCCGCCCTTCCACAGACAAAGACAAACACATACTCCTGTGCATTCTAAAATTCATACTGGTTTTAGTTTTTATTTTATTTTCCTCACACCACATGAGTTTTTAGAGTTGCTGTTAGCAAGCAAAAAAGAAATGGCAACTGCAGTAAAAGGTTTCAGTAATGGCACACAGATTTAATGACATTAATTTGAGCACTTGTTTCTACTGGACTCTCTGGTACATTAATTCACCCCTTTGGAATGCTAAACATATGATACGGTTTGCTGAAACTCCAATCCCACTTTCATAAGAATGATGATCAATGATATTTTACCCACTAATTGTTTAATTTGCACAGGATCTTCTGGATGAAATTGCTAGCTGAAACTGTCTGTTGGCGTTTTGGAAGAGAGTATTGATTTTTCTCTGAGTCACAGAATTAAGGAATAGTATACAGCTTTGTCACTCAGTAACAACATTAAGAGCATACTGGTGTACTGCTCCCATACCTACCTATCAAAGCTCTGTATGAACACGCTACTCTTTGCAGATCTGGTTGCATACAGACCATATACAGTTCACTACCTTCACTGGAGGAATATAAATATTATTTCTGTGTACATTAATGTATGGATAAAGAAAGTAAGGTGAGACTGTATTAATGGCTTCACTCAGGTACAAGATGAGTCATGTTACACTTTTCTCCTGCAGATAATTAATACACAATTAGGACCTCTGTTCTTCTCATATGAAAAGGCTCAGTGATTATCTGGAATAGTGTAAATAGTGCAAAGCAAGCTCTGGATGGAATGGAATATCTGAACTGACTGACAAATAGAGGAGATTGTGCTGTGATGTTCACAATAAACAATAGTGCGAACAAAGATTTGTTTTATGAATGTCTTTATATCACAACTTTTTCCATATCCCCTCAATTTCAGGGCAATGGTGCTCATGGTCCTGCTGAAAGTCCAGGGACTGTAATTGTAGTCCTCAGGACAGGAACAAATAAAGGGAAGTAATTCTGAAAAGAGATACCTTGGATTGTCCCCCTTTCTATTAGGTGCATCAGTCTTACAGCAAGAAACACAGGTATGGGGTGAAGTCCCTAATAATTCAGGGTACAAGGTGGGGCTTGTCTCACCCATAAAAAAGCCATAAATATCTAAAGTTTTGTAATGTGCTTTTTGAGAAAATTGCAATCAAATTTTATGTGTTGGGTGTAATGTCAGATCAAAACATAAGCACTCTGTAGATATCTACCTGATTGTAGCAACATGAAGCGACCATCTCAGATCAGCTAAACATATCAAATTGCACCTAGGGTTGTTTTGCGTTTTGTGCAGTTGCAGTCACCTTAAAATAATTGAAGCTTTATTTGGAGGAGGTCACATTACCTGTTATAGAGCATGCTGGAAATATCTGATGTAACAAGTTTGTTCCCCCTTACTTTTATATTCTGAGTCTGACATAAATGCAATCAGTGATATATATATATATATATATATATATATATATATATATATATATATATATATATATATATAAAGTATATTACGCACACACACACACACACACACACACACACACACACACACACACACACACACACACACACACACACACACGCACACACACACACACACACACACACGCACACACACGCACACACGCACACACACACACACACACACACACACACACACACACACACACACACTACATTAGTGTTGTTTTCTGTCCAGGATGCTGTGCTCTCAGCCCTGTACCATTCAATGCAGTGTGTGAATCTTCATGCATTTCTGTTATTTGTTGTGCATCTATAGAAACAAACAAATATTGCAATGGACAATTGCTTTCAAGCAGTTATGAATCAATGAGGTATCACGTTGCTGCAGGTAAACACACAGTAATACATGAAGCCATCTTTTATGTTTTAATTGCACTTCACTGTGCAGGACGCTTCAATAGCAGTCACGAACATGGCAACAGTATAGCTCTGTAACTGTATAATTTCAATGCTTGCTTTAAGTCTGGTGGTCTTTATTCTTTATTATGCTTGCGCAACTACTATAACCATATGCCCATTCCTGAAATAAAAAACATAACATTATATTCAAAATATGACCTGCGTGTTAACTAGAATAAAGTAAACCTTATTTTCCCTTCTTGAGGTAGTGCATGAAAATGTTTAGTATTTAAGACCCTAATATAGATTGTGATTTCTCCCTCCCTTCCTCCACCAAGGTAGCAGGAATACTGTTGTGGAAAACTGTCATAAAGGAATGTGTTCATTAAAGACAGGTTCTTCTAATAGGAACAAATACACCGTAAATTAGAATGATCATATTAGGTTTAGGTTAGGTAAAACACATGGAAAGTCTTATGTACTATAGAAGAAGGACTTAACATGGACTTCATCTACTGTGAATTAAATGACTCACTATTCTGCACTTTGGGCTAACAAGACTATTAGCACTTGTAGTCCCCTTGGTTAGTAAATGTAGGTGGCACAGGACTGGAAGTAATGGTAGTTCCTTATCATTTACAGGATGGAAACAAGCAAGTGTTGGCTAACCTGTAGAGAAAAGTAGCTATAGCGTGATCTCTGGCTGGGCATTGCATTGTACAAGCCTACTCTTAGGCATCCAGAGTAAGTATGAATATTTAGGCATGTATTTCAGGTAAGAAGGAATTGGCAATAATGGGTCTGTACTTGCATACCTTAAAAGAACACTTTAAAATATGAAGTAACAAACTCAAAGTTATTGACTGCAGCAATAATGAAGAGAAATCATGGGAATGTCTGTATCTCTCAATGGTGCAACAGGTAACACTGCTGCCTCACAGCACTAGAGTTCTGTAGTTTGATTCTTATATGTTGTGACTTCTTTGCACAGTTACCATGTCCTCACTGTGTCCCTGTGGCTTTTCAGTAGGGAATTCAGTTTCAATCCATATCTCAAAAACATGATAATAGGAGAATTTGGCAAGCCTTAGTATTGCTCATAGGTGTATATGTGATGTTTGCATGAGCATGTATGCCTTCTGTGATAGACTGGCATCCTAACAAGAATTACTTTTTTGCATTTACACCTGTTAATCTGCAGGAATAGGTTCTGGCTTCCCTGTGAAGCTAAACAGACTAAAGCAGGTATCAGAAAAAAGAATGAATGGGTACACATAGTTGCTAATGATAATGGTAAAACATATGTTTGTACCTGACGTGATCAGTGTGCATCTCCTCCTCTCATGCATAAGTCAGTGCCAATGTTTATTTGTGGCAAGGCTGATGAATGAAGCAGTCACTTTTTCTCTTACTTTCAGGTTCTTGTTCTAGCTCAATGAAAATATACAGTTCATTCAAAATAGCACTCATTTTTCATTTTAACTTTAAAGTCACTCAACTTCTAATGAACTAGTGAAAGGAAATGTGAAAATTAGATGTATTTTCCCTGCTATTACTTTAGATCCCCTTATCTGGAATCATATTTGTTGCCACTTCTTACATTTTACCAGGGATTCCTGGGAACAATTACTGTGTGCATATATCTGTGTTTCATCTTTCTCCTTAGGAAAAGTTCACTATCCCCTCATCTGCAACTGATGCCTCTGCAAAGAAGATACATAAATGTCTCTTTTTAAGTTAGGGCAACATTGCAAAACTCTCATCTATAGAAGTTGAAGTTATTTTTTTTTCATATTTAAGTTAAAATTAAATTTTCTTTTACAGAGGCTAAGGTCAGTTTTTACCTCTTCTAAGAATTCTTGAGAAATCCTAGGTTTAAAAAGTCCCCAACAGACAACAATTGCACCCATTCAAAAACCATAATAGTGCATGTCTGTCTGGAGGTTTAGAAGACCTAATATGATATGAAGAACCCAGCTCAGGTTACAAAGACGAGGAATAAATTGTTTAGCCTAATTCAGTTTACTAGTGCAATAATGTAACAATGTATTATAGTAGTCCGAAAGAAGCTAACATATGTTATCTAAAATACCATTCAGTGTGGATTTGCTGCAGTTTGCACAGAAAGAGAAAATTATGTAAGGGAGGATTAATTACATGACTGAATCACTGTACTGCTAGAAACATTCACTTCATGTGTCACTTTGTTGGCAAATGAGGTTTGGTAACAAACCAATTTGTCCAGAGACATCTTTACTTGTCGGTTAGGTAGAAATAATGATGGGAATTAAGTGGGTAGTGGAAGAAAGTTAGTCGGGGTGGGGATGAAAGTGTTAAATGGGAAAGTTGCAGGAGTGGGAAGAAATTAGGTAAGTGTAAGGAGGGGATTAATAGGTTTTTATAGAAGTGCAACTGGGTAAGGAATCACATTTTGGTGTGAACTTGATAAGGCAAGTGCTACGTCCAAGATGACCTGTAGGTATTCTGGAGAACAGGTAAGCCTTGAGTTAAAGGTGGTAGTTGGCAAGTATAATTTTTTTTTCTCTCCCCCTCTCTCCATGGTATGCCAACTGCCAGGATAATTTGTTTGGTTGTGTGCTTCATTGGTGGCTTTTCTGTTGAGTGAGATGTGGGAAGTTTAGTTTATTAATTAATTAAGGTGTTATTTGTGTGCCGCAGCTTTTTCTGAGGCCTTGTGTTCATTTAATGTCATTGAGGTTTAGCTTTGCTTGGTGCTAGTTGCTTCTTAGTTGGGCTGCACAGTAACATTCTTCTGCTGGGGTTTTCTTGTAATTGCTGACTGAATGACTGCTTTGCTTTGTGTGACACTGGTGGAGGAGAATCATCGGTCACATCGGTGATCGTGGTGGTGCAGCAGAAACAAAAGTGTCTATTTTGTGGCTGGGAGGTTTTCCCAGTCTGTAGGAGCAGGTGTTGCTGGACGTATGATGCCTGAAAGTGATGGTCGTTGGTCACGCATTGGCATAGTGCGATTAATGGTTGACAGGAGAGTATTGGCTGCATGGTCAGGTGTTATGGCTGGCTGAAGATTAGGTGGGGTAGTATGCAAGGCAAACACAAGAGAGATTTTAATGATATTAAAAAAAACAAAACAAACAAAAAAAAAAACCAGAGAAAATCCATAATAAAAACATTTTTAGGTGTTGTCCTCCTGCAGTGTTACAAGCACATTTACTACTATCCACAGTAAGTAGACCAGTCCTCCTTTTGGGTGATTCTTTAACTGTACTGGGTGTTCTCCTTTGGATTTTGCAGTAGTGGGCAGGCAGAAGAGATTGACAGAGCATTGTAAGGAATGCGTGTGTGTTGGGATGTGTGAGGAACTGGGTTTCATTGTTTAAGCAGAAGTTTGAAGGCCCAAGCAAGGCATTGTGTTTTTGTGGTTGCTAGTGGATGCAGGCAAAGTTTATTTAATTTACCAAATTTGAAGGTAATACAAAAAAAAAAAATCGAGGGGGTGAAATTTCAGGACAAGGGTGGATTAAGGATGTCATGGAGCTCTTTGGGGTACTAAATCTTGCATATTTTGGGAGGAATGGTTTTTGGCTCATTGGCCAGCAGGATGAAAGGACATTTGGAAGAGGGATGTACAGGATGTAAGGATGTTTGGAGGAGGGATGTTACTGTTTGGAGTTAGTTTCAGTTTGTCTGGCATTGAAAGTTTAGTAGAAGTTGCGGGTAAAACTGTTAATTTTCATTTGGACATTAGGATAGTGGTATATGCCCTGGTGCTGTCAGGCGAGGTGTGTCAGGTTGGCTTGGAAGGATCAGATGTGGTACAGGATTCAGGGCAGCTTTTGATAGGAAGGTGCATGGTAGGGCATTACAAGATTTTGTTAAATTGTGTTTAGGCTTTGGAACAAGGGAAGGCAGTTCAGTTGGTCAAGGTGGATTTAGCTCCGATTAGTATTGTTGCACAGGTGACAGGGTATGTGACATTACAAATCTTGGATAGTGGTTCATATGTTTGAAGGTTTGGGGTAGGTTTGATAAAGTGAAGACTGACAGACTATGGCTATTGACAGGATAACTTTTTGTTGTGAGAGTTGGCATTTGTAAATGGAGGTTCATTGTGTTGCAGTCTGGGAGGTATTTGCTTTATGGATGTATTGAAGTCATTAAGAGAGCGGTTCGTTGGTCAGCAAATGCTATGTTGGTAATCAGATGTTTTTTTCCCTTATAATAGATAGTGGGTACAGTGGCTGTATTATTATAAAATTGATCATTTAGAAAAGGAAATCTGATTTTGGTCATTATTATATCCTTTGGGCTGCAAAAGGACACTGTAGTTAGGCAGGATGGCATGCAAATGGGCTTGCTTTGTTTCAGATGGCATTGGGCTTTCTAGTGTTCTGGTGGTACATTTGGCAGGTAATGACCTGGGAATAATTAAAAAAACTACCATTTGGTAGTTAGGATAAGCAAGGATATGTTTGATTTACAGAAGTTATACAAGGGTATGGGTATTACTTTCGCATTGGAGAGGGATCATTGGTTTAATTTCAGCTGCTTAGGCAACTGGTTGCTTTGGGTATTTATATTCCAGGGCTTTGGGATGTTGATGACAGGGATCCAGTCTGGCTCACAGAGGATGGAGTACACTGAATGATGTTTGGCTTCAGCCTTTTTAATGTATGGTTAGGTTTGTTTTGGAGGATTTGTAGAGAGTTTTGGAATGAAGGAGGGGGAACAGCCTGGTAAGGCTAGTTGAAGGAGAAGAAGGGCAGGCTTGTCCCTATTCTGTTCCTCCTCAGGTGTTGGATATTCATTTCAGTGAGTTGGGAAATGAAAGCATGAACAATTGGATGCTGCTTGACAAGTAAAAATAAGCGAAAGGATGTAAGGACGCTGCTTATTTGGTTAGGTTGAGTGAGGTCATGCAGCCCTAGTAAAAAGGGGTATGAATGTTTAATTCAGTAAGTGGGGAATGAAAGTGAATGATGGGACGCTGCTTGATAAGTAACAATAAGCGAGTGGAGGTAAGAATGCTGCTTATTTGGTCAGGGTGAGCGAGGTCACACTGCTCTAGTTAACAGTTATATGGATATTTATGCTGTGATTAATAAATTAAAATATTGGTCAACAAAGTTATGTTTATGCAAGTTTAATAAAGGTCATCAAACATTATTTATGTAGGATGTTATTAATAAGGACTGGGATAAATGAGGTTTGGTAACAAACTAATTTGTCCAGGGACATCTTCAGGTGTGGGTTAAGTAAAAATTGTAATGGGAATTAAGTGGGTAGTTGAAGAAAGTTAGTTGCTGTGGGGATGAAAGGGTAAAATGGGAAAGTAGGAGGAGTGGGAGGAAATGAGGTAAGTGTAAGGAGAGGCTTAATGGTTTTTATGTGAGTGGAACTAGGTAAGAATCACATTTTGGCGTGAACTTGCTATCTGCCCTCCCTCCCTATTTTGGAATAGTGGGGATTGTGTGGTTATCTTCTAAGTTTGGGTAGGCAGAGAAGAGACGCAGACTTGTCCCTCTTTTCTTCCCCTTCTGGTGTTGGATGTTCATTTCAATGAGTTGGGAAATGAAAGTGTGTAATTGGACGCTGCTTGATAAGAAAAAGTAAGCAAGTGGAGGTAAGGACACTGCTTATTTGGTTAGGGCGAGTGAGGTCATGCAGCCCTAGTAAAAAGGGGTTTGGATGTTTAATTCAGTAAGTGGGGAATGAAAGTGAGTGATGGGATGCTGCTTGATAAGTAAAAATATGTCAGTGGGGGTAAGGACACTGCTTATTTGGTCAGAGCGAGCGAGGTCACACTGCCCTAGTTAACAGTTATATGGATGTTTATGCTGTGATTAATAAATTAAAATATTGGTCAATAAAGTTATGTTTATGGAAGTTTAATAAAGGTCATCAAATTTTACTTGGTATGGTGTGTTTATCCAAGGGGACCAGGATATGTTAAAGTTTACAATTTTTAGATCTGTATGTGTGGAAAGATGATATATGCACAACCCATATATGGTCTAGGCAGTGAAGCGAGGCTATTCTAGCTAAAATTCTGTGCTGCGAATATTTAATTCAATAAGTGGGGAATGAAAGTGAGTGATGGGACCCTACTTAAGTAAAAATAAGTGAGCGGAGGTAAGGACACTACTTATTTGTTCAGGGTGAGCGAGGTCATACTACCCTAGTTAACAGTTATATGGATGTCTATGTTGTGATTAATACATTTAAATATAGGTCAATAAAGTTATGTTTATGGAAGTTTAATAAAGGTCATCAAATGTTATTTTGTATGGTGCGTTTATCGAAGGGGACCAGGAGAAGTTCAGGTTTACATTTTTCAGATCTGTATGCGTGAAAAGATGATATATGTGCAACCCATATATGGTCTAGGCAGTGGAGAGAGGCTGTTCTAGATAATATGCTGTGCTGCGACATAACCAAGAAGATAATAATGCTTAATATTCGTGACCAGCACTGTTACACTTGGATATTACCTGACAGCATGACTTTGTCTATCTTTTAAGAGCTAGAAATAACACTAATTTTTGACTAATTGATTTTGCATGTATGAAGCTGCTGCCATTTCGATTTAAATTGTTTATAGTGCATTGCAGTCATCTGGGTGATTTTTTATTTCCATCCTATAATAACAATAGCATTATTTTCTGACATTGCCAACCATGGATTTCACTGCTTTCTGGAACTGGGAGATGGTGTCTACCCTTGGGGAAATAAAATAGAATATAGGTCTTCTGAACCCTGACCAGAGCAGAACAGTGTTACGGTCTACTGTTGATGTAAACAGCTTCACAACTGGCTCCTCTGTAGGAGTGTTCATTTACTACATTGCTTCTCTCCCAGAGAAATTCACTCTAAATGTGTTGTCTGTTATGTTCCCAGTGGGATGCTAGAAAATGACAAAACAATTGTAAAAAAAAAAGATGAAAATAAATCCCAGACAGTCAGGCAAAATGAACATAGCAGGCTAATTTCAGCTGTACTGAAGGCATTGAAAATGTACATGTACAGTAAACATTAAAGAAATGTAAGCTTCCACCCCTCTCATCTGCTATTCTTATTTAAGTATTTCTGCTTGGAAGTCGTTTCTGCATTACATTCACATCACTAGAAAAGAATACATATGTTTCTCTTCCAGTTGAGCAAACTTTAATGTATCATGTTGCAGAAAAGTGCTTGGAATTTAAATTCTTTTAGGAATAAAGAAGCAATTTACCTCAGCATGCCAACATATTGCTCTATTTTAAATTCAGTGGCAAGTAATACGAGGCAATATACTTTAACATTCAGATATATCAGATTAATGGGATTTCCCGCAAAGCCTCCGATGTAAAACATATCACTGCAAAATAGATGTAGTTCAGTAGTCTGCACAACATTAGATCTTGTCAGTTTTGCACACTTGGGAATTTTTTATTTGAGAAGAGCTGTACTATTTGTTTTAAAATAAAGCAATGAAGTGATTGGTACAGAAGTAATCATTTATGGAGGAGGCACAGGGAATAAACAGAAAATAAGATATGTTTAATGCGGAAATTCACTTTTATCTGAAGATCATTGTAAGAGAAAAATATAGTTTTGCAGTGGTGACTGGGCAGATGTGACAATCTCAGAAAAAAAGTGTATCAAGAGACAGAAGATGGATGAGACAAGTATAAACTAATAACAAGAGTTAGTGCAGAAACAGCTTTTACAGATTGGAAAACAGAGAATCTCTGGAAATACAACATATTGCAAATCTGAATATTTAGATCACACGTTTCTTTTGCTTTGAGATAAGAGGACAGGAATGTAATAACTGGGCAGCTAGCTGTCTTTAACCTGAGCATTGACTTAAGGGAAGCATATGACCACCAGCAATGACACACTAGGGATCTGCTGTCAGATAATCAATCTCTCTACTGAAAATGACCAGCAGAATCAGAAGAGTATTGTGACACTAGTGCTCACATAGATTCCTCACAGGTTTAAGGCAGCACGTAAAATACCTGATGCACTGAATGGCCTTCACACTCCGTGACCCTGCCTTAGTCTTTGTAGTATGGAGCAGATCTTTGCCCAAGTACCAGCACAAAACTTGAAGTGCTTCTTAGTTCTGGTATCTCAAATGGATCTTCAGGAGGCTGTCTGAATCCCTTTCATATGTCTTTCTGTAATAAATGAAACATTATACTGTTTTGCATTCACACTTTTCAGCCTGTTTGATAAGTGCATCATCATTAGTAATCTTTATCTTAGCAAGAACCAATAATACGAACAGAGTTGCCAATAAACAATCTCCAGTTAGGATGCAAAACCAGTTGGTTGGTTAGAAATTCCACAAAGTCAGGCAGCAAAATAAAATTCACGTAGTTTATTCCACTATTTAAAAATCCAGCACAGTGAACAAGAATAAAGAAATAAAAGGTTAAGCGCTTTCACCTAGGTTCAATCCCAGGCTTCCTCAGAACAAAGATTCAAAAGCCATTGGTGGGCTTAAATACCCCTTCTTCTGTCACGTGACCTATCATAATCACAATTCTATGAATTAAAACTAAATATTCCTGCATGTCTATATAAACAACAACATTTGTGTAACATTCAGTTCAAAACTATTAGTTAAATTAACCCTATTTTGTAGTCAAAAATAGAGACCACGGACTATGTACAACAATTGTTGTTAAATCTGTAAATCCTGACTATTAAAAATTATATATTATATGAAAAATATGCAAAAAGTATGCATATATATGTATATGCGTATTCACAGAAGTACAAAATCAAATCACATTACCTAAACCATCAACCACAGTCTAAATGTTAAAATGTAATAAACAATGCATCTAAAACAAATGTGTAAAAGTCCACCAAGAATTATTTAGTTATAAAACGAACCCAAAAACCAAGAGCAGAGTGCATTGTGTGTGCCTATAATCTAGCTGCTCTCATTCTCAACGCACTGCCAATGTTAATGTGATCATTTAAACCAGGGGTCTTCCCTGCATCAAGTTTTAATTGCCAAAGCATTTCATAATATTCTAATTTGGTCTCCCAACAACCTCCCCTGGGGTCCACCTCCACCTGTTCTAAAACAAAAAACTTGAACTTCATGTTGGGACAACCAAGGGAATGTTTAAAAAAAGCATTGGACTCCTTCCTAGTTCTAACATCATAAAGATGTTTGTACACCCTTCTACCCAGTTGTCTTTCTGTTGTGCCAATATAGAAACTAAAACATAGTGTACACCACCCTAAATAAACTACTCTAAAAGATTTACAATTAAAATGTCCCTGAGCTTTGAGATGAATCTTCCTAGAGGGAATAAAAATAGAATGGGTGTCCGCCATAAAGGAACATTGATGGCACGAACCACACTTGAATGTACCGTTCTTTTTGTTGTTTGAATCATTTAGATGTTCCTTATTCCCCCTTTCTAAATACTCCTTCAAGTTTAAATCCCTCCTTCTAACAAACCTAGGGTGAACAGGTATGTGTTCTGAAATATCATCGTTGGTTTTCAGAACATGACAAAATTTGTTGATGATTTCTTCAGTCAAATAAGATGTTTCTGAAAATGTGTACATGAATGTACCTGGACCAAATTCGTTACCTTTACTATTTACAGTAATAATGTCCGTACCTTTCCCTATCAAAGGAAAATATTTAATGTCCCTATTGTGAAAAACCTCGTCCACCTGTTGATTAATGAAATCTTCAGGATACTTCCTTTCTAAAAACAACTTTTTGATGTAACCAATTTCACCAATAAAGTCTTCTAATTTACTAGTCATCCTTGAGGCCCTTAAAAATTGGCCCTTTACTATCCCTCTTTTTTGGTACATAGGGTGACAACTATCAAAATGTAAGTAACTATTGGAAAAGGTCTTCTTCCGGTATAATCTAGACTGAAAACAACTGTTTGTGAAGTCCTTGTATATAGTGGTGTCCAAGTAGTTTAATTTGTCATCCCCCACATTAATAGTAAACTTCAGGAAGGTTGTAATCTGATTAATGTATTTAAAAAATTATTCAATTCTTCCTGAGTCCCCTTCCAAAATATACAAATATCGTCTAAAAATTTAATGTAGTGCACTATATGCCTATTCCATTCCGTTTCAAAAATAAAATGCTTTTCCCAGTAGTACAAAACACAATTTGCATATAAAGGGGCACAAGATGCTCCCATAGTCACTCCCTTTTTTTGGTGATAGTATTCACCACTAAAAAACACATAGTTGTTCTGGAGGACAGTTTCCGTAAACTCAAGAACCAAATGAATGGACTTACTATCCAGCCCAGATTCACTGACTAGAATGTTGGAAAACCAATCCAGCCCCATGAGATGGGGGATGCTGGGAAAAAGTTCAACAACATCAATAGTAACCATCAGCAAATCCCTAAAAACATACTTTTGTTAATTTTTTTAAGAATTCCCAGGAATCCTTGCATATGTGTTGAACTGACTCCAAAAAATGCTTAACAGTACCATCTACAAACACAGCTAAGGGTTCAGTGATACCACCTGCTCCCACCACTATTGGTCTAAATTTAATGTTTTCAATCCCTTTGTGGGTCTTTGGAATGCCAAAAATTGTGGGTATTCTAGGGTGTCCAACATTCAGGAAATTGTACAGTTTCTCATTGATTACTCCCTGTAAAAGGTGGTCGTGTAAATAGTATTTAATTTTTGCATATCCTATGTTAATTTCATTCTTAGAAACTACCTCGTATTGTTCAGTGTCCTGTAAGATATTGTACATATACATCTCATAGTCATTATTGTACATTAGTACAACTCCCCCACCCTTATCTGGTTTCATAACCCTAACGTTGTGTAGTTTCAAAAGATCTAATATGGCATAATCCTCCGCTGAAAAATTGTTGTGTTTGTTGACAGTCCTGTTAGTTTTCCCATTAGTCCTAATTTTTCTTCCCACAAGTTCCTCAAAAATCCTCAAGGAAGGGTGAATGGGCAGGTTAAAAGTACTCTTTCTAACCAAATCATTGTTTGTTTGTGTCTGACCTTTAAACATGATGTTAAAATTCAATTGTCTCAGAAAAATTTTTAAATCAATAATCGTATTCACAGGGCTTCCAGCCCTGGAAGGTACGAAGTGAAACCCTTTCATAAAAAGTTCAAAAAAGCTTCAGTAATCAAAAGTTCTGTAAAATTAAAAATACTAAAATTACCTGACTTGCAAATCTCAGGTGTTTTAGGGACCTGTTAGGGATCAAAGGGATGTTCATTGTCCCTATTGTCTTTTTCAACTGGTGAGAATAATTCATTTACCGGTTCCAAGTTTTCCCTGAAAAATAATTCCCTCTCCCCCTCCCCTTCCCTCCTCTCTGAAAATAAAAATCCTGAGTGGAGCCATTCCTCCCTTTCTCCACCAGTCTTTTGCTTCTCCTTAGGCCCTGAGCTTTTTGAATAGAATCATTAGGCCTATTCATGTTAAAATTGTCAACCCCATCCACAGGAAACACATTGTCATAAAAATTAGTTTGTGGTGTAAAATTAGGTAACGGGTATGCCCTACCTTCCTGATACTCATGTAAATCCCTCTCCAGCTTCCTAATTTTTCTATCTAAAATTTTCACACTTTTCAGCCTGTTTGACAAGTGCATCCTCATTAGTAATCTTTATCTTAAGGATAAAGATTATATATGAATCAATACTGCATTAAAGAAAGTATGCTATGACAGAAGTCTGTTCAAGGCCCTCTACAAGTTAACAGATAACTAGGAATACTGTTTCCTGTTGAATAAATTATTTGAAAACCTTGCAGAGTTTAAACGGAGTGTTTTAAGAACTTTTGAGTTTTCTAGTCTTATAGACATGTGTACATACTGGAAAGGGATCAGGTAGTATTAAATGGCCAGATAATGTTGAATTCTTTTTACATAAAACCCCACAGCAGATAAGACCCGAGTTTAAACATCATTTAAATAATGGGCTGACTGGCACCTTGTTAACCACAGTAACACCCTTGTATGAAAACAAATTTGGACATTACCTCCATCTTTCTTCCATCTCATGCTGGTCTCAGCTAACACTGATGGAAGAGTACTGAAATGGAAGAAGCACAGAACTCCATCTGCTAATGTCTTTATCTGCTGAGATTGTAACTAAATCATTCAGTCTGCTTGTAAATGGAGCCACATCTAAGAGATATGCCTCCAGGATGTGGAAAGTTTAATCATTTTTGATCAGCTGCATTTCTCAGTCCAGTGTGAAAGGTCTTAAAAATACATGTTTTTGACCAGCTGACAGATTACCAATAGTAAGCCCTTGTTTTAACAGACACATCACTTTGCTTTCTCTTGTGACAAAGAAAAGATACTGCCTTGGATGAGCTAATGGATGACATAGAGGTTGCATGTTTCATGACACCCTTTTCAAAATATCTTTTTACACATTGTTTGAAATAAAAAATGAAATATAGGGAAATAAAAATTAATCCAGAAGATGACCGCCGCAGGTACGGCAGGTGCAAGGGCTCAAAAAACAAACAAAATCCAGCAAAAGGAAAGATGACCAGCACTCAAAGGTGGAACATAAATAATTTAATTAATGATCACAGTTCAGAGGTGCATGCATAAGCACAACACCCCACATATTCAAACCAGTTTCAGTATAAAAACCTTCATCCATGAATCAGAAGGCTTTCATGCCGAAACTGGTTTGAATATGTGGGGTGTTGTGCTTATGTGAGTCTATATCAGAACACTGAAGTATTAAAACTTTGAATGTTCTGATATCGAACACTATTCAGCGAACGTTAAGAATAGTGAAGCTGCAGAACAGCAAATTCTTTCCTCAGGAAAAAATTTGGTTGTCCGTTTCTGTGGCTTCGCTATTCTTAGCGCTGTGGTGGAAAGTTATGGGTTGGGTTCAGGTAAGTGTGCGATTGTTTGTATGTTAGGGTTGGGGCGGGTTAAGTGAGTTATGGTTAGGGCGCGGGTTAGGCATGTGTGCGATAGTGACAGACTTTAGGGTTAGGGGCGGTATAAGTGAGTTTGGGTTAGGGCGCAGGGTAGGTGAGTGTGCGATAGTGACGGACCTTAGGGTTTGGTTTGGGTTAAGGTAAGTGAGTAGATAGTAGTGTATGTTTAGTTTAGTGTAGCGTTAGATGTAGGAATTTAAGTGTATGTGTGTGGTTGCTGTTGTTTGTTTGATGTGCTTGTGTTGTGTGTATGTGTTTCGGAGTAGCAAAGTTTTTCCATGGGAAAAAATTTGCTGTTCTGAATGTTCAATAATTTCATGTTTAGATGCTTTGGGGCCATTGAAATAGCGTTCGCTATTTTCATCTTTCGATAACATGATATAAACGTGCTTATGCATACACCTCTGAACTGTGATCATTAATTAAATTATTTATGTTCCACCTTTGAGTGCTGGCTGCCTTTCCTTTTGCTGAAATAAAAATTAAACCTGGGGATCCAGCAACACCAAAAATCTTTAGGAACTATTCCAGTCCTAACCTCTCTCTATTAAGTGACACATTGGCTAAATTCCAAGCACCCTCAAACCGAGTAAACACCATAGCATATGCTGAGCTACTTACAAAATCTCTGTTCAGCCATATTGCTAGCTGTATAGAGTGAGCTGTGTCCACTCATATTAAGAATAAGACAAACTGAAAAGACAATCCACCCTGGTGGAATCACAATATCAATCATTTATGCAACAAAAGAAAGAAATCATGGAAGCATAGGAGGAACAAATCCATACATCCATCCATCCTCTTAAGTATTCAACTGCAGTACCACCTTTAACATTCCTATAAGAAAAGTGCAGTCCAGGTCTGAACTGTCTGCAAACAGCTACAGTTAACTTTGAGTATGTGTCTAACTGTTTGAGCCAATCTTCATTTTCCCCTGGAGAGCACTGTGCTTTGGCTGTAAGCAGCCCCCACCCCCCACCACACACATCTTCCACTTTCTCTTATTCCCTTCTGTTAGCAAATAGTACCCATAACTGATCAATACTGTGTGTTTGTTTATTTAAACTATACCACAGTAGCCTACTGATACAAGGTTATCCTGGTTTTCCACCTGAGAAATTAAGACAAGACTTACAGTTTCAGAGCAGTCCTTGGTCAATTGTGATTGTTCTTAACACATACTTGTCTTGCTTTGTGATTGTTTCCAGCCCTCATACAAGAACCTAACAGGGTCTCTACCCGCTTCCTCCCCACCCTGCCCCTATTACCTCCCGCCCCAGTGGTCCCACCTTTATTGCACTCAAACCCTCCCATCTTTCCAATAGCCAACCACAGCGCTAACCCAACACTACCTCCTCCATATTCCCTCTACTATCACACCTCCTCAACTGACATGTACAAGCATACCTTTCCTTTGCTCACTGCATGCACTCTCCTTGCATATCTTACATCCTACCAAAGCTCCATCATTCCCCCACTCAACCACTACCACTGTACTACTACTCACACCACCACCCATGTCTCACCCATACTCAGCTCCCCTCCCACCAGCTCAAGAACCATCCCTATGCACCCCCCACATATTCTACCAACTATATTACCCAAACATAAAGCATCCCTACAACTTAACATAGTAACCCTCCCACCATACCTATTACCCACAGAAAACAATCATAACATTTCCCTTATAAACACACACATTCAAAAACTGAGAAAACTAATAATCTCATGCATATCAAAACTAGCCCTAAGTGGAGACATCCACCCCAACCCTGGCCCTACCATCTCCAACCCCAATCCTCATAATCAGACTAGAAATCACAACTTCTCCCATATTACAACCAATAGAAAGCCAAGTGACTTCCTTCTACTAAGCCTAAATATTAGAAGTATATCCAACAAAGTCCATGAACTCCATGCCACCATAGACTTATACTCCCCAGATATAGTCATCCTGACAGAAAACTGGCTAAAACCTCACATTACCAGTGAGCAAATACTCCCTACAAGTTACGGCATACTAAGAGTAGACCGGCTAAACAAAAAAGGAGGTGGTGTAGCTATAATATTTAAACAACATCTAAACATCCAGATCTTAAAATCATCAGCTCCACAAATAGGCAATGAAGAAATAATATATACCAACCTCAAAATTAACCGAAACAAAACCATCAACATAATTGGATGCTACTTCTCACCTGGCCAAAACATCCCTCCACTAGAAAACCTCCTCAGCTGGTCTACCCACCATCTCCCCCATGAAACTATCATCTTAGGTGATTTCAATATTGACTGGCAATCCTGTTCTGGCAACAATCCAACCCATCATGTACACCTTCATGGCTTCACCCAACTAGTCCAGTCACCAACAAGGATAAATAAAAACTCCAGCAAGCACTCTACCCTGGATTGGATACTAGTCAGTAAGAACCCCCAGTCATATATAACAGGCTGCTTATCAGATAGCCTCAGTGATCACTCCCCAACATTTCTACTCAAAAAATACCTGTACCAAGCTAAACCTGTCGTCTATCGTCAAATACGTAAAAAAATAAACTTTAACCCACTCACATTCATCTCATCCCTCAAAGAATGTAACTGGCATGCTCTAAAGTACCTCAGTCTAGATGACGCAGCTGAATCTTTTAATACTACCTTCCTGAACATTCTTAATTACCATGCCCCCATAAGATTTTCCAGAACCAAAGCACAACCCTCCCCATGGCTACAGAAAACCACTAAGTCAGAAATGAAAGCAGGGATAAATCCTTGGAGCACTGGCGCAAAACCAAAACCCCTGCAGCTAGACAGAAATTCCTAGAACTACGCAATAGAGTCAAAAAGCTAATAAAACGGGACAAATTCCAATACTACCAGTCTGCCCTAGACTCCTCACAACACAGCCCCAAACAATTCTGGTCCTCCGTAAACTCCATCCTCCACCCAGGTAAAGTCAGTACCCCTCCTCCTAACATCCCTCACTCCTCAGAAAATATTGCTACCTCATTCAACACACACTTCACCCAAACCATACTATCACTAGCTAAACAACACAACCCCCCTCCTCTCCAACCCACACCTTCAACTAGTAATCTCCCCACTGCCTTCTCTTTTTCTCCTGTACCTACCTCCAACATAAAAAAACTCTTAACCAAACTTAAATCCACCAAATTAGCAGCAGACAACCTCCCAAGTGAATACCTACAAATCGCAGCTGATGCTCTGGCCTACCCAGTATCCATCTTGATTAACCAATCTCTGTCAGAAAGTTACATTCCCACATTGTGGAAAGTCTCACATATAATTCCCCTCCACAAAGACGGACCCTCTGCAGAACTAACCAATTACTGCCCCATAGCTATTCTCTCTCCACTCTCCAAAATACTAGAGAGATGCATACACTCTCAGGTCTCACACTACCTCCTTACTAACAACCTCCTTTCCAGTACTCAGCATGGTTTCTGACCAAACCATAGCACCACCACTGCCTTACTCTCCTTTACAAACACTATCCTTCAGCATAAAAACAATGGCTATCTCTCCTCTGCTACTTTCCTAGACCTATCTAAAGCATTTGACATGGTCCCACACAAACAACTTATCTCTGTCCTCAATAACCTATCCTTCTCACAATCAGTCACCAACTGGTTTCAGAGTTACCTGTCTGACCGCCAACAATCCGTTGTTTGGCAGAATGACATATCTCCCCAACTACCTGTCTCCATAGGGGCTCCCCAAGGATCCATCCTTGGACCCCTACTTTTCACTGTTTACACCAATAATCTAGCCTCTGCTACCAAACATGGCACACTCATCCAATACGCAGATGACTCTACCATCATCTGCTCAGCCCAGTCCCTACCCAAACTGCAAAAAGTCACACAGGAAGCCTTTTCCTCTGTTGAAACATGGTTATCCGATGCCCAATTAATACTCAACCCAAACAAAACTAAACTACTCATCTTCCAACCCACCAAACATACTCAAAACAACTCTCACTTTAACATCACAGCAAAAGACAACACCACTATATACCCAACTGAACACACCAAATTGCTAGGAGTGGAAATAGACAATAAACTAAAATTTGACATTCACATATCCATGACCATAAAAAGTCCACAAAAACTAGGAGCATTATACAGAAATAAACAATTTCTCACCAAAGCAGCAAAGATTTCAATAGCAAATTCCCACCTTATCTCCACCCTACTTTATGCCTCTCCAGTATATACCAACCTAAGGCAATGTGATCTAAACAAGCTGGAGACCTGCTACAACAAAATCGCAAAATTCGCCACAGGGGCATCCTACCGTAGTCACCACTGTCTCTCACTTGCTGAACTGGGCTGGCTTGAACTCCCTCACCTCCTTCAGTGGTATCAACTCTCACTCACCCACAAACTAGTAAACCATCCACTAAATGTCCCATCCCTCCAAAATCTACTCCAACCCTATCGCACCACCAGACCACTAAGATCCAGCAACAAAAATCACTTGCAGATCACTAAAGTCAATAACTCTGCTGGTGAAGCACTATTCTCTTGCGCCATAGCCAAATTATGGAACTCACTCCCACCCACAATTACCTCCGTACCATCATGCACCAACTTCAAAACTTTATTAAAAGCGCACCTAAAAACATGCTGGCTATGCCCTTGCAACTCCCACTCTAATATCATCCACCCCATCCAACTGCTACCTTTCTTTCACCTCCACTAACTACCTTGATGATAGCAAGCTCAGATGCTCATAAGCCTAGTACTTACTATACAGCAGGAACTTCTCATTGTTACATTTGTTAATGCCTGTTATGTACTTCACAGATAAAGATTCTAGTTGTCTACTGATGTACTATGTTCTTCATCTGTAAATATGTTGTAAGTAATTTCTGTGTTAAATTGTTAATCACTATGTAATCCAATGTAACTACTGTCTGTTTATTTTACTGTGGAGCTTTTCTCCCCGGGCCTCTGCTGAAAATGGACCCACGTCCAGTTGGACACTCCCGGTCAACAAATTTAAATAAAATAAAATAAAATAAAATAAAATAATACATACTAAAACCCCCCTGACCAATCTGAACAGGCAGCCAAGAGGATTAATTAATATTTCAAATGCTAAAGTCAAATAAAAATAGCTTATTGTGCAAAGGACAACCACAAAGATTTCCACAGCTATGTCCATACCCTCTGGGGAAATATGCAACAATCCACAGAACTTGTTGTAAATGCATCACCCATATTGAACTGTAGGCTATTGCCAACCTTTTAGTTGACAGGTTCAGCTCAAATTTCAGCCCCTACTCCCTACTGATATCCAAAGGAAATACCACATTTCCCCCAAACATTACTAGTGAACAGGTCATCAATGGATTTTCTAGGACCAAAAACACTGCATCAATGGGTTTTGATAACATTCTGGGATGTTTAATAAATGGCATGAAACATGACCTCTCTGTCTGAGCTACTTGAATCACCTTTCAACTGGAGCCTACAGTCAGGTTTTTGTGCCCAATGAATGGAAGATGGGTACAGTCATTCCCCTGCACAAAGGAGGTCCAACCACTGATCCAGGTAACTACAGACTCATAAGTCTGACCAGCCTCATATGTAAGGCCATGGAAAGAATCATCTTGGACATGATAAATGAAGACAGGTAACTTGCAAACACTGGACCCATCACAGTTCATCTTTTTTAAAGGAAGGTCATGCCTATTAAATCTGGTGGATTTTGAGAGGATCACCAAAGCACTGGATGTAGGCAAGACTGTGCACACAGCTTACCTCAACCTGGCCAAGGCTTTTGATACAATTCCCCATGCAGGCATTATAAACAAGCTCACTAATTTAGGTATAAACATTCCTCACCCACTGAATAGCCAACTGGCTCACTGATAGGACCCAGGAGGTCAAAATAAGTGAGGCCACCTCCACCAAGAGGCCAGTCACTAGATGAGTCCCCCAGGGTTCAGTACTGGGCCTGCTCCTTTATGGCATCTATTTCTCTGAAATGGAAGCAAATGCTGAAGGTTTATGGCTGACTACGTCTGCAGATGATTACAAGCTGTGGATTATCACTGACTCTCTTACAGACACTAACATTCTTTAAGAAGGCCTATCTCTGAATAACAAATGGTGCCAAAGCCATGGTCTTAAACTAAACACTAAGAAATGCATAATTGTATCCTTCGAGTAGTCAGCCATTCTAACTAATTACCGTGTTTATAATATGTCCTTAAAAGTCGACACAGTGGACAGAGGTTTGGGCATGCATGTAGACAGTAGACTTACCTTCAACCGCCAAGTGACTACAGTGGTGAGGAAATCCTTTTATGTTATGCAGCTTATAAGTAAGGGACATCAGTGAAGTCTAGGTCGAAAGAGGTAATTATCCCACTGTACTCTGCCCTTATCAGATCAATCATAGAGTAAAATGCTCCCTTTGGCATGTAACTGAGCAGCCATAAGCAGCAACTAGAGTGACCTCAGATGTTCTTTCAAAAAAAAAAAAAGCTACACGATATAAGAAACTTACCTTATGCAGAGCACCTTAAAGCCCTATCTGTCTAGTCAGTCTCCTATAGATTGCTGAGGGGTGATATATGCTTGGCTTACAAGGCATCTGCAAACTCAACATGTATTAATTCCCTGCAATATTTGTAAGTCAAGCAGTACCAGAAATACAAGATCAAGGGACCTGAATTTTGTCTGTGACTTAAACAGAATATGCTGGAGAGATGGATGTATGTCCCAGAGACTGACCCTTCTATGGAACAGGCTTCCCATCCATGTGAAGCTGATGAGACCAGTGGATGGGGTATAGGAAATTTCCACCGGGCCTGACACACGTCCCTTATAGACAGAGGTAACTTTTAAAGGGTTCTTATTACGCGATCGAAAATCCCTTTAGGCAAATACGAAGTCATCAAATCGTATTGCGCGAAGTACGTAAACCCGAACGTTCAAAACCGTGAATTTCAATATGTCGATTTGTTTAGGTTGGCCCATCTCTGGTATAGCTCTGTAAGGTAAGTTTGCGATAGATAGGACTTTAGTGTTAGGATCTGGGTTAAGGTAAGTGCATAGATAGGTAATGTATGTAAGAGTTAGTGTAGTGTTAGGTGTACGTTTTTTTTAAGTGTATGTATGTGTATTATTTATTTTGTTTAGGTATATGTCTGTAGGGGATGTGTGCGGTAGTTACGGACCTTAGGGTTAGGGAGGGGTTAAGGAGAGTGTATAGATAGTTGTGTTTGTGGGTTTAGTCTAGTGTTGGAGGTAGGGTTTTGGTGCTTTAGTTTAGGTTAGAAGTAGAGTTTGGTTAGTGTATGTATGTGGAATTAGTAATCCACAAACGAAAAGGCTGCCAAATAATCCAATTCTTTATTCACGAAACACTCCAAAGAATAAGTCAAGCGCTTTCGCCCGACCAATGTCAGGCTTTATCAAGACAGTTTTATGCCTGGTGTACCATAGTTTAAATATACTGACTAAGTCCAAAGACTTCATTTGATTGGCTTAAATTAATTTACAACAATTAAAATTAACCATTAAAATAAATAATCAACAATTGATTTCATTTTAAAGTGCTAGTGCAGTAATAATCTAAATGCGTTTACGTTTGTAAATAGTGTAATTGTTAAAACATTTGTTGCTTAGAAAATAGTTAAAAGCAATCTCCATAAAAAATATGTATACGTACATCAGTTACTTTAAAAACACTTTTAAAACAATTGTAGAATCAATTTTATAAACACTTTTAAAAACAACAATAATAACAATGGTGTGGTGGCAACCTGCGATGCAAAAAGTATTTAAACCTAGCTACGACTAAATCTAGTACAAAATGCACACAGAATAGTGAACCTACAACTCAGATGTTTTCTAAAATAGGTATCCATATATACATCTGAAATTTGATGTGCGAATAAGTGGATGAATAAAATGAATAAATAAATAAATAAATAAATAAGTAAGTAAATGAATGAGCAAGTACAATACAAACAAGATAATAACATCGGAAAAATGACATGAAACCTTAGTGAAATGAGTAATTTTGATATGAAAATAAATGAATAAAATGAATGAATTAGTGTCATTTAATTACTAAAAGAACCGGACTTAGAGGGTAATGAACCTACATTATAACCTAGCTCTTCTAATCTTTAATACACTTTTAATACTAGTTGACTCATTTAACCCTGGAGGTTTAGTTGCATTTAGGTTTATCTGCCACAACAGCTCTTTGTATTCGAGGGAGGCATGCAATCGTATGCAAGGGGCAATAAATGAAAAACTATACAATTTTCTTTTGGTCAATAAGCCTATTACCCCCACCATTTTTGGCATACCTAAGGTGCATAAAGGACTGACACCTTTAAAATTTAGACCGATAGTAGCTGGGGGTGGAGGCATTACCGAACCTCTTGGTAAATTTATAGACACTTCACTAAAAAATTTGGTTAAATCTTTGAAATACATATGCAAGGACTCATGGGAGTTTTTAAAAAGTATTAAGAATGAACTATTTGACGCAACTGATTTACTTATCACCATAGACGTCATTGAACTCTTCCCAAGTATACCACATGTGGAAGGCTTGGAATTATTTAATGAATTCCTAGTTAAGTCCGGGGAATTTACAGCAAATGTTATCAGGTTAATAGTTGAATGTATGGAGGTTATTCTGAACAACAACTACATTTTCTTTAATGGAGAGTTGTTCAGACAAAAGAAAGGAGTGGCAATGGGTTCACCTTGTGCGTCGGCGTATGCCAACATTGTGTTGTACATGTGGGAACAGAAACACATCTTTAATTCTGCATGGGCACAACATATAACCCACTACCAACGTTTCCTGGACGACATATGTGTACTTTGGAAAGGGTCCTTACTAGAATTTCAAGAATTTTTTGCACATATAAATTCTACAACAGACTATTTGAGATTCACACACAATATTAGTGAGAAGGAGGTTAATTATTTGGATGTGACTCTCTGTAAAAACCCTAATAACATGACCTTTGAATCATCTGTTTTTAGGAAACCTACGTTTTCCAACTCATTCCTCCACTTTGATAGTGGTCACCCTATAGCACAAAAGAAGGGTATTTTAAAAGGCCAATTAATTAGGGCAAGTAGGATGTGCAGCACAGATGAACTATTTAAAAAAGAAATTGAAATTCTGGAAAATATGTTTTTGGAAAGAAACTATCCAAAAAGACTTTTTGTAAGAACACTTGATGAGATAAGTAACCTTAGATCTAGTAGATTTACTCCACTTTTAGGTAAAGGTAATATAGGTACGATTGTGACCAGTGAACGAAACAACATGGACACACATAACACCTTTGTCCACACTTTTAACAACGACTCTATAAAATTCAAAGAATTGGTTTCAAAATATTGGCCTATTTTGAAAGCAAATGATGAAATTAAACAACTTACAGCGGCATTCCCATCATTTGTTAACAGCAGGAATGTTAATTTGAAAGACTTATTTGAAAGACATGAAGCTAAGATCTCTTTGATCAGCAAGAGGGTAGGAACCTACAAATGTCATAATTGTAAACAATGTAATTACATTTATAATGATAGTAAATATTATGTTAACTCGAGAAACTTTAATTTTAACCCTAAAGGGTATTTTACATGTGCCACTAAGGGAATAGTATACCTAGGTATTTGTGAGGCTTGCTCTGGGTTTTATGTAGGAAAGACAGAAAGGACCCTGCGAAAAAGAATATATGAACATCTATATGAGGTTAGTGTTAAGAAAGAAAGCAATGCCTTTTACAAGCATTCTGTCATTTGTTCCAACATGGCTTTGAAATTCATGGTTCTCGAGCATGTTCCTCACAACCCCAGAGGAGGAGAGTGGGAAGCCTCCCTCGAATACAAAGAGCTGTTGTGGCAGATAAACCTAAATGCAACTAAACCTCCAGGGTTAAATGAGTCAACTAGTATTAAAAGTGTATTAAAGATTAGAAGAGCTAGGTTATAATGTAGGTTCATTACCCTCTAAGTCCGGTTCTTTTAGTAATTAAATGATACTAATTCATTCATTTTATTCATTTATTTTCATATCAAAACTACTCATTTCACCAAGGTTTCATGTCATTTTCCCGATGTTATTATCTTGTTTGTATTGTACTTGCTCATTTATTTACTTACTTATTTATTTATTTATTTATTTATTTATTTATTCATTTTATTCACCCACTTCATTCAGACATCAAATTTCAGATGTATATATGGATACCTATTTTAGAAGACATCTGAGTTGTAGGTCCACTATTCTGTGTGCATTTTGTACTAGATTTAGTCGTAACTAGGTTTAAATATTTTTTTGCATCGCAGGTTGCCACCACACCATTGCCATTATTGTTGTTTTTAAAAGTGTTTACAAAATTGATTCTACAATTGTTTTTAAAAGTGTTTTTAAAGTAATTGATGTACGTATACATATTTTTTATGCAGACTGCTTGTAACTATTTTCTAAGAAACAAATGTTTTAATAATTACACTATTTACAAACGTAAATGCATTTTAGATTATTACTGCACTAGCACTTTAAAATGAAATCAATTGTTGATTATTTATTTTAATGGTTAATTTTAATTGTTGTAAATTAACTTAAGCCAATCAAATGAAGTCTTTAGACTTAGTCAGTGTATTTAAACGATGGTACACCAGGCATAAAACTGTCTTGATAAAGCCTGACATTGGTCGGGCGAAAGCGCTTGACTTATTCTTTGGAGTGTTTCGTGAATAAAGAATTGGATTATTTGGCAGCCTTTTCATTTGTGGATTACTAATTCCTGGTTTCCTGCTCACATTTTGCTTTTTCTTAGTGTATGTATGTGGTTTATTTATTTTGTTTGGGTAGGTAGTATGTAGCGGGTGGTGGGGTTGGCCAACTATGACAATTCGATATTTTTTTTTTTTGCGATTTAGTGCGTTTGGGATTTTCGCAGTTTGCGGTGTAGGGGTCGATGTTTCGGTATTTGCGCATAGGGTTTTTCGCTGTGGTAATATAGACCCACTTATAAATGCCTGGGCCTCAATGTCTTATTTGGATACAGGACATCATTATTCTTTTGTGAAAATTTGACTAGGCTTAGAAAGTGCCCCCGAGTCGTTAGCCTAGTAACAGTCTATGAATCTATGACTCTATTACTTGTTACTCTTGGAGTTTTTCACTAGCATCTGAGTGTTAATTGACTAATGTGGTACAGAGAAGATGTCTCACATTGGAAAGTGACAAGTAGCTATCTCAGAAATATGGGATCTCATAACAGCATTTCTGCAAAGCTTTCTTCTGGTCCTCTTGTTTTTCACTATCTTTGTCACTGGCATGGAAAGTTGAAGTGCTAATATAAAGATGACACAATCCTGCTGTACTCCTAAGAGCAGCTGACTGATATGGACAGCCAGTGCTCAACACCTTAGAATACAATCTGACCCACAGCACACTATTGTTGCCACCATCATGATAGTGCGGTGCTTTTTTTATATCAGACTGTCTAGAACTATTGCTAGTTAATGATTAGTGCCTTGTAATGACTCATGTAACTTCTGCTGCATTGAAATATTTCCAGCACTATCTTGACAGATATGTACTTTTCTATTAGAATACTCAGGCTGATTTAAAGAGAGAGAGAAAGCATCCGTTTACAGCCACAGCCAAAAGGACAAGTATAATCCAATCTGATGACACTCGTTTTATCACTTAGATCCATGGGAAAATGTTTCCTTGAGGACACAAAGCATCTCTCCCCAGTACTCAAACTGCAAACAGTTTTGCACAAATACCTAACATAAACTGAAAAAATGCTTTGCAGAGGATTTACCTTTGTGTGTGTGTGTGTGTGTGTGTGTGTGTGTGTGTGTGTGTGTGTGTGTGTGTGTGTGTGTTTGTGTGTGTATGTGCGTGTGTGTGTCTGTGTGTGTGTGTCTGGATTCTCTTCACAAGTTCGAAGTTTCAGAATTTTGAACTGCAAATGGTTGAGACCATAAGATCAAAGTTTTGAACATTTTGAATGGAGATTGTCGTACAGCGTGGAACATGAAATTTACCATTTTCCTCACAGTAGTAGGATCTCAGCATTGGTATGTTTATTCAGCTGGGGATGAGGGGTGCAGGAGCCCCCCCCCCTGCAAAAATGTAGAAAAACGTTTTTTTTTTACAATTTCAATGTTTCAAAACTTCAATCTTATGGTCACGACCATTTGCAGTTCAAAGTTTTGAAACTTTGAGCTTGTGAAGTAGATCCCTATATATATATATATATATATATATATATATATATATATATATATATATATATATATATATATATATATATATATAGTTGTCATTCATTTTACTTGACAATACAAATGAAAATGAGTGACTATACAATTGTGTGAATCATATTTGTTTGAATTCAGGCCTTATACAATGTCAGTATGCAGAAGTGTATAAGAAAATGAATATTGAACTGAAAGGTGGTGGTTGTGAAAATGTGCAAAATTGTTTTGCAGCAGGTTGTTGGGTTAGGTAAGGGGATACATTTTGTATTGTGCCTGTTTGGTGTGTGTATTCTGGGTCATTTTGCCTGTATTAGTGTTACTTTTAGGGTAAGGGTTTTTAGTAATGTGGTGTGTATGGTTAAGGTTAGGGACAGAGGGTAGGGTTAACATATATGAGTAATATTGTAACAGGTGTAGGGAGAGAAGCTTATTTAGGCAATCCATAATATGGGAAAGATGTTGTCATATGTCTAAATATAACTATAAATATATATATATATATAGGGTCTATATTACAATGTCGAACTCACAGGAGTCCGAATGTTGTAATATCAAACCCAAATGTTTGAAATACGAAATTAGCAAAGCCATGGTGGGCCATTTTCGGGGCTTTGCTATTTCATTCACTATGGTGCGACCTCAGAGTTGGTATATTTAAGTAGGGGCGAAGCCCCCCACATTAGTTTTAGTTTAAAGTGTGTTTTTTTTTTTTTACAGTAACAACGATTTTTATTTTCCCTGGGAAAAAAAATCGCTGTTCTGTGTTTTCATAATTCTTGGGTTTCGAACTTCATGGTTCGATATTACATCTCCTGTGAGTTCGATGTTGTAATATAGACCATATATATATATATATATATATATATATATATATATATATATATATATATATATATATATTAGATTGTTCTGTATCATTTTGTTGAAGATATCTTTGACTGAATGAGAATCAATAAGTACAAATGACTGAAAGTACATTTCAATGGAAAGCCATTTCATCAAAACCATTCTGTATAATGTATTACAATAAAAAGATTTTTTGTAGAGGAGCAACTTCCTCTGCTCCCCCAGACATCCTTAATTATATATTCTAACTCCATGGTTGCATAACTATGGAGGACACTGTAGACAGTGAATCAGTGCTGCTGCACAAACATAAACATGTACAAATCAATGGAGGGGGCGACATGATAGTAGGCATTGCCAGTCTAGACAAAATCTTCAAAATTATGTCCCTAACAACTCAAATGACCACCAAAAACCACACTAAAATAGTCTCCTACTTAGACCAATATGGCAACATCCATCCCAATCAGGGACCATCCTCAAACACTACTCCCTCCAAAACTTCTACTCCCAAAAATCTACTTTTAATCATTCTCAACCTGTGTAGCATTTGCAACAAAACCACTAAACTTCACGCATGGCTTACCTACCATTAACTCAATATACTTCCACTCACTGAAACATGGCTCAAGCCACATATTAAAGATCCTCGACTGCTCCCACCAGGCTACCACATAATTAGAGCAGACCAAACTCAGAAAAAAGGAGGAGTACCATTGATCTAGCCAAACACTCTCACCCTCTTCCCCTATCCCAAGCCCATCTCCTCCTTCACCAATACGGAAATTCTCCTAGCCTCCTTATAAATTAACAATACCAGTACCAAACAACTATGCATTGCAGTCCTATATATTCCACCAGGGAATAACATCCCCATATTTGAAGATACCCTATCCTGGATCTCCCAAAATATATCCAATGAAACCATTATTATGGGGGATACCAACATATATTGGCTAGATATAAACTCCAACCACTCCAACAGTAGCATTAAGTTATATGGTTTTACTTATGCACCAACTTCAGAACCCTCCCAACTAACCTAAATGACCACATATCTGCCTTTACTAACAGAAGCAAAACCCATGCCACCAAAAAACACATTTATTAAACCACCCGTAACTTGTCAAACTTCAATCAACACCAGTTTAACTCAATACTAAAAGCTATTAACTGGTCCATACTAAAATTCCTACTATTAGAAGATGCAGTCAGCCACTTCAACAAAATATTCCTAGATACCCTAAACAATTTACCCCCCCAAAAGAGTAAAAACTAATCATGCTCTCTGGCTAGCAAAGACCACCAAAAATCTTCTAGTTACAAGAGACAGAACCTGGCTACAGTGGCAAAACAACAACCATGATCTATATTACCAAAAGTATAAACAACTATGGAACCAGGCAAAAAAAATGGTAAACAATAACAAGAAACACTATTTCTCCCACCAACTAACATCTCACAAAAGTAACCCCCCAACATTTTGACATACTATTTCTCAGCTCCTTACCCCTGGGTCTAAAGAAAATCCATCGCCTGCTACCAAAAAAAAAAAATCACGAACAGCAGAAGCTTTCAACACAAATTTTATAGATAGCATTCTCAGTTTAATAAAACCCTCCAAGAAGCCCATAAACTAGACACAACCTTAGCCCCTCCCAAATAAATACTCACCTCTCATACTCATCTTCCCACTCCCCACAGGATTTCTCCACATCTCCCCAACATCTTCCATTCCTTACTCCCGTACTCTTCAACCTGTCCCCACCCAACTAATACATAGGTTACTCCACAAACTAAAACCTTGCACACCATCTGCAGACAACCTCCCACCAGAGCATTTAAAAATAGCAGCGGATGCCATAACTTATCCTGTCAGTATACTCATCAACTGATCCATCTCAGAATGTTACATCCCTACTCTCCAGAAAAAAAAATCCGTAATCATTCCTCTACATAAAAGGTGGTACATGTAATGACATTTCTAACTATTGTCCTATTGCTATACTATCACCCCTATCTAAACTATTATTAAAATGTATCCTTAACTCAACCCCCGCATTGGGGGGTATGAGAGGCGTAGCCCCTCACCTAGTTGGGTTTTATCAAATAATGTAAAACAAAGCCAGACAACAGAAAACCAAATTAAGCAGGGGGTTTATGCCCCTCACCCCCCATTGTGGGGGGCTTTACCCCCCACACACCCCCTAACTATATATACTAACACCAATATCACACTACAGTGGGGAAAAGGACATATACCTTTGACTTGCCTTAGAGTACTACTTGTCAATGAAGTGAGTTTTAGGTGAAATGAACTTTAGGTGATTTGGTCTCAGTGAAATGGGTATCAGTGAAATAGATTTTTCAGTGACGTGATATGAATCCATATAGATATATATATATATATATATATATATATATATATATATATATATATATATATATACACACACACACACACACACACACACACACACACACACACGCACACACATATGCAGATTTAGTTAAAAAGATCTAAACACAAAAAAGTTGACATGAAAAATACCATCTTAAAATCAACAACATCAACAGCTTTATTTTCATGCTCTGAGACAATATGTCAAAGCATGCACATGGAAAAAATGCTTTTGCGGAGGTCAAGCCAGGGGGGCTGTGCTCTCACAGCACCCCCAATTAAATATTCTAACGCTGAGATTGCACAATACCAGGGAAAGAGCATTTTCCTCAACCATGATGTTACAGTGATTTCACACTATTAAAAGATCTCAACCCAAAACTGTACAGGTGTAAAAATCATTGCTTGTTATGTGCATGTTGCAAGGTTTTTTCTCAGAACATACAAATAAAGCTATAATTTTTTTGTTGACTATTTTAAGCTGACATTTCTCATGTCAACTTTTTTTGTGTTTAGACCATTTTAGGCAAATATACACAAGCACACACACACACACACACACACACACACACACACACACACACACATATATATATATATCTATACATATGTATGTATAGTTTATGACATTACAACGAAAACTCAAACTATCAAATGACAAGTGATTGAAGGCAACTGATTGAAAACCTGTGGATCAAAAACAACAAAAAATAGTTTAAATATTTTTTTTGGGGTGGACCCCCACACCACTTGAAAACATATAACTCTGATATCCAAATACAGTGGGAAAATGTACATTTCCTGATTCCATCTGTACCACAATATCACACTGAATAAAGCCAATACATGTGATCAGTTGGAGTTCCTATCCCATAGTCAAACTTTTACAAGTTCGAACCTCATATGGTCGAGACCATATGTTCGAATTTGTAAAGGTTCAAGCGTTTCAATGGAAATCTCCCTAAGCAGAGGTTTCCATTTTGTTCAATGGGGTGCGATCTCGAAGGTGCTATATTTAAGTAGTGGGGAGTGTGGGGGGTATGGGGGGATTTGCCCCCTGCTTAAAACAGTTTATTTTGTTTTCCGTTGTTTTTTTTAATCCATAGTCGAAGTTTTGTAACTTTGAACATAATGGTTTGAACATTACGTGTTCGAAGTTATAAGACTTCGACTATGTGATATAGACCCGATCAGCTGTACTGGATTTTTTGCACTGCAACAAGGAGACAGAATACAGGGATTGGGCTGACTTCTCAATCTGTTAAATAGACCTTCTGTCATGGTGCTTGCATTAAGCACTGATTTCCATAGCTGATGTAAGTAGTTAGGTAAGGACTCTAATCTCAATGCAATCAACTGATGTTTGTGTGTATGAGTCTGTATCCTACTGTCAGCAATCCAGTGCCATGGAAAAAAAATATTTTGACTTGTGCTGTGGCACTTGCATTAAATGTTGTGTCCTGTAGCTAGTTTTGTAGGGGTTCTAGTTTCACTGTTGTCAGCTTATGAGTGTGTTTGTGTTCAGTTAATTTACATTTAAAAGATCATTTAAAAAAAAAACTGGTGCTGTGGCAGTAATGTTAAGTTCTGTGTTTCTAGCTTCTGTAACTCAATATTTAGGGGTTTTAATCTGGCAACAGGCAACTCGAGTGTGTATACATTCAAATACTTTCCTCTGCACAAAGGTGGGCCATTTACTGACCCTGGAAACTACGAACCCATAAGTCTCACAATTCTCATCTGCAAAGCCATATAAAGAATTGTCATGGAAATTATCAATAATGACATAGGAAGCTTCCAGAAACTGGACCCAACCCAAATGGTTTCATCAAGGGCAATTCATGCCTACTCATCCTGGCAGTCTTCTTTGAGAAGGTCACCAATGCAATAGATGAGGGCATAATGGTTCATACTGCCTACCTTGACCTGGCCAAGGCATTTGATACAATCCCCCACTGGGGCATTGTTGACAAACTTAAGAGGTTATATATAAACCCTTATGTCACCTAGTAGATAGCCAGCTGGCTCACAGACAGGGCTCAGGAAGTTAGAATTAGGGAGTTCACAGCTGCAAAGAGGATAGTCACAAGCAGAGTCCCACAGGGTTTGGTCCTGGGACAGCTACTTTTTGGGATTTACTTCTCTGAAGTCAAGGCCAATGTCAATGGCCTCTAGCTGACTAAACTTGCAGATGATTGCAAATTAGAAGCTGCCACTGAATGACCCACTCACACAAATGTTTCACTGAAGGGCTGACACAGACAAACAACTGCTGACAGGGCCATCGACTAAAATTAAATGCCAAGAAATGCATAATAGTATCCTCCAGGAAGTCATGCATCACTGGAAACTATCATTTGACAACACACTCCTAAGAGCTGACCCAGTAGTCAGGGATTTGGGGACACACATAGACAGTAATCTAGCCTTTGACTATCACATGTCTACAGTAGTGAGTAAATCATTCTATATTGTGCAACTTATAAACAAAGGTAAGGCATCTAGGTCTAAAGAAGTCATTGTTCCACTGTGTACAGCATTCATCAGATCTATCAGTGAGTACAATGCCTCCATTTAGTATGTACCTTGCCAGGCATATCCAACAACTGGGATGTCCACAGTTGGTTACTAAAAGAATACAGGGAGTAACTAGCATGTCCTATGCAGACCACTTCAAGGCCCTATCCTTGTATTCTGTCTCCTACAGACTGTTGAGGGGAGACCTATGCCTGGAGATAGACAGATAGATAGATAGATAGATAGATAGATAGATAGATAGATAGATAAATGGGTGCCTGATCAATTGTGATTTATTTACAGGAAAAATAGTGAGTTAGCTATGCCTAATATGACAAATGTGATTGTGCAGGTTTGCTGAAACCTGCAGATATAACAAAGATGTCAGCATTTCAGTTTGAGTGTGTATGTTGGAGTGTTCACAGTGGTGGGTTAGACTAACAGTAGGGAAGGGGATAGATCTTGTGTTATGCTTGTGTGTATATGCATGTGTATATATGTGCGTGTGTGTGTGTGTGTGTGTGTGTGTGTGTGTGTGTGTGTGTGTGTGTTTTGTTTAGTGGTACTGTTAGGGAAAAAGACTTTTGTAATATGTGTGTAAGATTGGGGTGAGGGTTATCACATATGAGTAGGTGGTGTGGGGGGAAAATTTCTCTCTCTCTCTCTCTATCTATCTATCTATCTATCTATCTATCTATCTATCTATTTATCTATCTAAAACATGACACTTCAGAGTAGCTTATCAACAGCCATGTTTTTCTGAGGTGGAAGAAAACTGTGCTATCTGGAGAAAACACAAATAAATGCAAGGAGAGTATATAAACGTCACATAACAGTAAATAGTCATAACTGAACTTTAGACCTGAAAAGATAACCCCTAAAACATTGTGCAAGACAGACATCTAACTGCTGGGGTAATGCCACAGTCACTCTGATCTTGCCATGCCATTGTCTTTTACCACTGAGTTATTGTTTCCAAGCTAGAAGATGGATTCGGTTGAGCTGCACATTCTTCATCTTAGTCTTTGAACCGAATTTCTTACTGTTGGCATTACTTTCCCTTAAACGACAAGCCAAGGAGCTAAATGTTTGTATTGTTTATACAATAGTAATTGTGCCTCATCACCTGTTGGCTGATAATAGTAGAAGAGAGTGAATGATCGTATGTGTGCTCTTACACTGACGTCATTGGTGTGGAGAGGGCAAGAGAGGTCACATGACCATGTGCTTTATAATAAAGGAGGAAGCAAGGGTTGTTCCCCTCTTCCGTTTTTAACCAGATTAATTGCCTTCACGTGTGTTTATTTTCCTCTGTAAATGTATGTCTAACCCGACTTTCTTACCCTTAAGATGATACCACCAGCATCACCTCTGTCATTCACATCCTTTTCTATTGCTTTCTCTCTCTCTAGAGAATATTGCTGTAATGACATTTCTGGTGTATATTTTTTGGGAAGAATAACAGAATTTGGGGTTACTAAACTGTGCTTTTGTATTACATATATTTTTACAGTAACAATTGCTATTAAAATATATAAATGTATTAGTTAAACCATTGTTGGATAAAGATATTTACTTGCTATGCTGACTTTGTTAGCCCATTGTTGAATTAAGGAATTTACTTGTTATGACTTAACAGATATTTTTACAGAACAGAATTTTACAAAGTATGCATGCAATACTTAATTCATTGTCAGGCTGTCTGAATTAAAATGAATGCTGAAGCATATACTGTTCTTACTGACTACTTATTGGCATGTAGGCTTACATTATTTTACTGCACAGCATTTGTTTGTTACATACAAAGTGAGGTTCTATCCGACTACTTGAGCGTTTAGTTGGACAAATGACTTTTGGGTGTCAGAAGATGTCAAATATATACTTTGCTAAGTATAGGAATAGTGAAATAGTGCAGTGTCAAAAATTGCATTAGTGAAAGTGTGTAGTAATTCTAAAAATGTCATTTAGAATGACAATTTCAGCATTTCAGGAAGTGGGTGATGAAGAACCTTTCCAAGCTTACTCTCTCCCCAAATTATCCAAAAAATGTGAAAACAGAAGGGTGGAAGGGCATATAAATGCCTATGCCAAGATACTAAACATTTCATACTCTCTGCCTTAAATAACCTACCCCGACCCCCCAACTCACGATGACTTAACATCCTGCCTAAACAGGTAGGAGTCCTCACTTCAAACTCAAGTTCCATTCAGTCTATCCACCCCCAACACACAGCCTTACTGCAAAACCACAAACTACCTGGCATAACTCTGCACAGACATTTCATGGACATAAATGTCTGCTCAGAGCCAATGTAACTTATATATAAAAAAGTAAGGGCCCCAGAAGGTGTAAGTGAGTGTGGAACAGTAGGAATGTACTCAAAAAGCAAGAGTTAAAGATTAGAAGATCTGCAGACTGGCTATAGATTGTATCCAAATGCAATAAAGAGTTTTCAAATATTGCTGATTCATATTCCTTAAAGTAGTTTTTAATGCTGATGACTTAATTACCTCCACAGTGGTGGATCTGAATTTAGTCCAGTCTTATGTTTAGGGACAGTTTTAGTGATATTAGTTTTGAAACATGTTTAAGTTGCATTCCGCTGTTTAATATACTTTTGGTGCATTTTGTCCATCTTTTTCACTGTAGAGGCATGTCCCACTGCTTACTGTGTAAAAATGTAAAAATATGCAGAGAAGTCAAACTAAAATCAATGATTATAGTACTGTGAAAAAAGTTGGTTTCAATCAGTTGTGGTATTGTGGGGTTAAACAATTTCTTATTTGCAGTTTATTAGTCAGAAGGTCAAATGTTGAGAACCACATGATCATATTTTCTGTTTGCCATCAGTCATAAGGCTTTTCAAAAGAGATTGGCTTAACTATATATTTTCTGTTTGCAAAAATATCCCACGGTGTTGCTTGCACAGAATAATACCTGTAAGTTGTAACAAAGTAGTTAAAAAGCAAAACAATAAAACAAATGTCAGTGAGTCTGAGATTTAGTAGTCCCATTTCTGTAATGGTATAGAGCAAGTTTCATGATAAGCTGCAAGTTCTTACCTTTGCAGAGCAAGAATGATGTATACCTAACACCTGACCCCAATTCATTCGTTCAATTTCCAGTTATCCATTAATCCTGTTTCAAGTCACAGAGAAGCCAGACTTTGTCCTGTCAATCATTTAGCTCAGTGCACTGAAAATAGTCATGAGCTGTGTCAGCCTGTCACAAGTTGCACATGAATGCAGACACACACACACACATACACACACACACACACACACACACACACACACACACACACACACACACACACATATATATATATATATATCTATACATATGTATGTATAGTTTATGACATTACAACGAAAACTCAAACTATCAAATGACAAGTGATTGAAGGCAACTGATTGAAAACCTGTGGATCAAAAACAACAAAAAATAGTTTAAATATTTTTTTTGGGGTGGACCCCCACACCACTTGAAAACATATAACTCTGATATCCAAATACAGTGGGAAAATGTACATTTCCTGATTCCATCTGTACCACAATATCACACTGAATAAAGCCAATACATGTGATCAGTTGGAGTTCCTATCCCATAGTCAAACTTTTACAAGTTTGAACCTCATATGGTCGAGACCATATGTTCGAATTTGTAAAGGTTCAAGCGTTTCAATGGAAATCTCCCTAAGCAGAGGTTTCCATTTTGTTCAATGGGGTGCGATCTCGAAGGTGCTATATTTAAGTAGTGGGGAGTGTGGGGGGTATGGGGGGGCTTGCCCCCTGCTTAAAACAGTTTATTTTGTTTTCCGTTGTTTTTTTTAATCCATAGTCGAAGTTTTGTAACTTTGAACATAATGGTTTGAACATTACGTGTTCGAAGTTATAAGACTTCGACTATGTGATATAGACCCGATCAGCTGTACTGGATTTTTTGCACTGCAACAAGGAGACAGAATACAGGGATTGGGCTGACTTCTCAATCTGTTAAATAGACCTTCTGTCATGGTGCTTGCATTAAGCACTGATTTCCATAGCTGATGTAAGTAGTTAGGTAAGGACTCTAATCTCAATGCAATCAACTGATGTTTGTGTGTATGAGTCTGTATCCAACTGTCAGCAATCCAGTGCCATGGAAAAAAAATATTTTGACTTGTGCTGTGGCACTTGCATTAAATGTTGTGTCCTGTAGCTAGTTTTGTAGGGGTTCTAGTTTCACTGTTGTCAGCTTATGAGTGTGTTTGTGTTCAGTTAATTTACATTTAAAAGATCATTTAAAAAAAAAACTGGTGCTGTGGCAGTAATGTTAAGTTCTGTGTTTCTAGCTTCTGTAACTCAATATTTAGGGGTTGTAATCTGGCAACAGGCAACTTGAGTGTGTATACATTCAAATACTTTCCTCTGCACAAAGGTGGGCCATTTACTGACCCTGGAAACTACGAACCCATAAGTCTCACAATTCTCATCTGCAAAGCCATATAAAGAATTGTCATGGAAATTATCAATAATGACATAGGAAGCTTCCAGAAACTGGACCCAACCCAAATGGTTTCATCAAGGGCAATTCATGCCTACTCATCCTGGCAGTCTTCTTTGAGAAGGTCACCAATGC
This sequence comes from Protopterus annectens, assembly GCF_019279795.1. Taxonomy (NCBI): domain Eukaryota; kingdom Metazoa; phylum Chordata; order Ceratodontiformes; family Protopteridae; genus Protopterus; species Protopterus annectens. Next base: position 1,868,789,946 of record NC_056737.1, read on the forward strand.
AATAGATGAGGGCATAATGGTTCATACTGCCTACCTTGACCTGGCCAAGGCATTTGACACAATCCCCCACTGGGGCATTGTTGACAAACTTAAGAGGTTATGTATAAACCTTTATGTCACCTAGTAGATAGCCAGCTGGCTCACAGACAGGGCTCAGGAAGTTAGAATTAGGGAGTTCACAGCTGCAAAGAGGATAGTCACAAGCAGAGTCCCACAGGGTTTGGTCCTGGGACAGCTACTTTTTGGGATTTACTTCTCTGAAGTCAAGGCCAATGTCAATGGCCTCTAGCTGACTAAACTTGCAGATGATTGCAAATTAGAAGCTGCCACTGAATGACCCACTCACACAAATGTTTCACTGAAGGGCTGACACAGACAAACAACTGCTGACAGAGCCATCGACTAAAATTAAATGCCAAGAAATGCATAATAGTATCCTCCAGGAAGCCATGCATCACTGGAAACTATCATTTGACAACACACTCCTAAGAGCTGACCCAGTAGTCAGGGATTTGGGGACACACATAGACAGTAATCTAGCCTTTGACTATCACATGTTTACAGTAGTGAGTAAATCATTCTATATTGTGCAACTTATAAACAAAGGTATGGCATCTAGGTCTAAAGAAGTCATTGTTCCACTGTGTACAGCATTCATCAGATCTATCAGTGAGTACAATGCCTCCATTTAGTATGTACCTTGCCAGGCATATCCAACAACTGGGATGTCCACAGTTGGTTACTAAAAGAATACAGGGAGTAACTAGCATGTCCTATGCAGACCACTTCAAGGCCCTATCCTTGTATTCTGTCTCCTACAGACTGTTGAGGGGAGACCTATGCCTGGAGATAGACAGATAGATAGATAGATAGATAGATAGATAGATAGATAGATAGATAGATAGATAGATAGATAGATAGAGATAGATAGATAGAGATAGATAGGTAGACAGATAGAGAGATAAACAGATAGATAGATAAATGGGTGCCTAATCAATTGTGATTTATTTACAGGAAAAATAGTGAGTTAGCTATGCCTAATATGACAAATGTGATTGTGCAGGTTTGCTGAAACCTGCAGATATAACAAAGATGTCAGCATTTCGGTTTGAGTGTGTATGTTGGAGTGTTCACAGTTGTGGGTTAGACTAACAGTAGGGAAGGGGATAGATCTTGTGTTATGCTTGTGTGTATATGCATGTGTATATATGTGCGTGTGTGTGTGTGTGTGTGTGTGTGTGTGTGTGTGTGTGTGTGTGTGTGTGTGTGTGTGTGTGTGTGTGTGTGTGTGTGTGTGTGTGTGTGTGTGTGTGTTTTGTTTAGTGGTACTGTTAGGGAAAAAGACTTTTGTAATATGTGTGTAAGATTGGGGTGAGGGTTATCACATATGAGTAGGTGGTGTGGGGGGAAAATTTCTCTCTCTCTCTCTCTTTCTATCTATCTAGCTATCTATCTATCTATCTATCTATCTATCTATCTATCTATCTATCTATCTATTTATCTATCTAAAACATGACACTTCAGAGTAGCTTATCAACAGCCATGTTTTTCTGAGGTGGAAGAAAACTGTGCTATCTGGAGAAAACACAAATAAATGCAAGGAGAGTATATAAACGTCACATAACAGTAAACAGTCATAACTGAACTTTAGACCTGAAAAGATAACCCCTAAAACATTGTGCAAGACAGACATCTAACTGCTGGGGTAATGCCACAGTCACTCTGATCTTGCCATGCCATTGTCTTTTACCACTGAGTTATTGTTTCCAAGCTAGAAGATGGATTCGGTTGAGCTGCACATTCTTCATCTTAGTCTTTGAACCGAATTTCTTACTGTTGGCATTACTTTCCCTTAAACGACAAGCCAAGGAGCTAAATGTTTGTATTGTTTATACAATAGTAATTGTGCCTCATCACCTGTTGGCTGATAATAGTAGAAGAGAGTGAATGATCGTATGTGTGCTCTTACACTGACGTCATTGGTGTGGAGAGGGCAAGAGAGGTCACATGACCATGTGCTTTATAATAAAGGAGGAAGCAAGGGTTGTTCCCCTCTTCCGTTTTAACCAGATTGATTGCCTTCACGTGTGTTTATTTTCCTCTGTAAATGTATGTCTAACCCGACTTTCTTACCCTTAAGATGATACACAGCATCACCTCTGTCATTCACATCCTTTTCTATTGCTTTCTCTCTCTCTAGAGAATATTGCTGTAATGACATTTCTGGTGTATATTTTTTGGGAAGAATAACAGAATTTGGGGTTACTAAACTGTGCTTTTGTATTACATATATTTTTACAGTAACAATTGCTATTAAAATATATAAATGTATTAGTTAAACCATTGTTGGATAAAGATATTTACTTGCTATGCTGACTTTGTTAGCCCATTGTTGAATTAAGGAATTTAGTTGTTATGACTTAACAGATATTTTTACAGAACAGAATTTTACAAAGTATGCATGCAATACTTAATTCATTGTCAGGCTGTCTGAATTAAAATGAATGCTGAAGCATATACTGTTCTTACTGACTACTTATTGGCATGTAGGCTTACATTATTTTACTGCACAGCATTTGTTTGTTACATACAAAGTGAGGTTCTATCCGATTACTTGAGCGTTTAGTTGGACAAATGACTTTTGGGTGTCAGAAGATGTCAAATATATACTTTGCTAAGTATAGGAATAGTGAAATAGTGCAGTGTCAAAAATTGCATTAGTGAAAGTGTGTAGTAATTCTAAAAATTTCATTTAGAATGACAATTTCAGCATTTCAGGAAGTGGGTGATGAAGAACCTTTCCAAGCTTACTCTCTCCCCAAATTATCCAAAAAATGCGAAAACAGAAGGGTGGAAGGGCATATAAATGCCTATGCCAAGATACTAAACATTTCATACTCTCTGCCTTAAATAACCTACCCCGACCCCCCCAACTCACGATGACTTAACATCCTGCCTAAACAGGTAGGAGTCCTCACTTCAAACTCAAGTTCCATTCAGTCTATCCACCCCCCAACACACAGCCTTACTGCAAAACCACAAACTACCTGGCATAACTCTGCACAGACATTTCATGGACATAAATGTCTGTGCAGAGCCAATGTAACTTATATATAAAAAAGTAAGGGCCCCAGAAGGTGTAAGTGAGTGTGGAACAGTAGGAATGTACTCAAAAAGCAAGAGTTAAAGATTAGAAGATCTGCAGACTGGCTATAGATTGTATCCAAATGCAATAAAGAGTTTTCAAATATTGCTGATTCATATTCCTTAAAGTAGTTTTTAATGCTGATGACTTAATTACCTCCACAGTGGTGGATCTGAATTTAGTCCAGTCTTATGTTTAGGGACAGTTTTAGTGATATTAGTTTTGAAACATGTTTAAGTTGCATTCCACTGTTTAATATACTTTTGGTGCATTTTGTCCATCTTTTTCACTGTAGAGGCATGTCCCACTGCTTACTGTGTAAAAATGTAAAAATATGCAGAGAAGTCAAACTAAAAGCAATGATTATAGTACTGTGAAAAAAGTTGGTTTCAATCAGTTGTGGTATTGTGGGGTTAAACAATTTCTTATTTGCAGTTTATTAGTCAGAAGGTCAAATGTTGAGAACCACATGATCATATTTTCTGTTTGCCATCAGTCATAAGGCTTTTCAAAAGAGATTGGCTTAACTATATATTTTCTGTTTGCAAAATATCCCACGGTGTTGCTTGCACAGAATAATACCTGTAAGTTGTAACAAAGTAGTTAAAAAGCAAAACAATAAAACAAATGTCAGTGAGTCTGAGATTTAGTAGTCCCATTTCTGTAATGGTATAGAGCAAGTTTCATGATAAGCTGCAAGTTCTTACCTTTACAGAGCAAGAATGATGTATACCTAACACCTGACCCCAATTCATTCGTTCAATTTCCAGTTATCCATTAATCCTGTTTCAAGTCACAGAGAAGCCAGACTTTGTCCTGTCAATCATTTAGCTCAGTGCACTGAAAATAGTCATGAGCTGTGTCAGCCTGTCACAAGTTGCACATGAATGCAGACACACACACACACATACACACACACACACACACACACACACACACACACACACACACACACACACACACACACACACATATATATATATATATATATATCTATACATATGTATGTATAGTTTATGACATTACAACGAAAACTCAAACTATCAAATGTCAAGTGATTGAAGGCAACTGATTGAAAACCTGTGGATCAAAAACAACAAAAAATAGTTTAAATATTTTTTTTGGGGTGGACCCCCACACCACTTGAAAACATATAACTCTGATATCCAAATACAGTGGGAAAATGTACATTTCCTGATTCCATCTGTACCACAATATCACACTGAATAAAGCCAATACATGTGATCAGTTGGAGTTCCTATCCCATAGTCAAACTTTTACAAGTTCGAACCTCATATGGTCGAGACCATATGTTCGAATTTGTAAAGGTTCAAGCGTTCAATGGAAATCTCCTAAGCAGAGGTTTCCATTTTGTTCAATGGGGTGCGATCTCGAAGGTGCTATATTTAAGTAGTGGGGAGTGTGGGGGGTATGGGGGGATTTGCCCCCTGCTTAAAACAGTTTATTTTGTTTTCCGTTGTTTTTTTTAATCCATAGTCGACGTTTTGTAACTTTGAACATAATGGTTTGAACATTACGTGTTCGAAGTTATAAGACTTCGACTATGTGATATAGACCCGATCAGCTGTACTGGATTTTTTGCACTGCAACAAGGAGACAGAATACAGGGATTGGGCTGACTTCTCAATCTGTTAAATAGACCTTCTGTCATGGTGCTTGCATTAAGCACTGATTTCCATAGCTGATGTAAGTAGTTAGGTAAGGACTCTAATCTCAATGCAATCAACTGATGTTTGTGTGTATGAGTCTGTATCCAACTGTCAGCAATCCAGTGCCATGGAAAAAAAATATTTTGACTTGTGCTGTGGCACTTGCATTAAATGTTGTGTCCTGTAGCTAGTTTTGTAGGGGTTCTAGTTTCACTGTTGTCAGCTTATGAGTGTGTTTGTGTTCAGTTAATTTACATTTAAAAGATCATTTAAAAAAAAAAACTGGTGCTGTGGCAGTAATGTTAAGTTCTGTATTTCTAGCTTCTGTAACTCAATATTTAGGGGTTGTAATCTGGCAACAGGCAACTCGAGTGTGTATACATTCAAATACTTTCCTCTGCACAAAGGTGGGCCATTTACTGACCCTGGAAACTACGAACCCATAAGTCTCACAATTCTCATCTGCAAAGCCATATAAAGAATTGTCATGGAAATTATCAATAATGACATAGGAAGCTTCCAGAAACTGGACCCAACCCAAATGGTTTCATCAAGGGCAATTCATGCCTACTCATCCTGGCAGTCTTCTTTGAGAAGGTCACCAATGCAATAGATGAGGGCATAATGGTTCATACTGCCTACCTTGACCTGGCCAAGGCATTTGATACAATCCCCCACTGGGGCATTGTTGATAAACTTAAGAGGTTATGTATAAACCCTTATGTCACCTAGTAGATAGCCAGCTGGCTCACAGACAGGGCTCAGGAAGTTAGAATTAGGGAGTTCACAGCTGCAAAGAGGATAGTCACAAGCAGAGTCCCACAGGGTTTGGTCCTGGGACAGCTACTTTTTGGGATTTACTTCTCTGAAGTCAAGGCCAATGTCAATGGCCTCTAGCTGACTAAACTTGCAGATGATTGCAAATTAGAAGCTGCCACTGAATGACCCACTCACACAAATGTTTCACTGAAGGGCTGACACAGACAAACAACTGCTGACAGAGCCATCGACTAAAATTAAATGCCAAGAAATGCATAATAGTATCCTCCAGGAAGTCATGCATCACTGGAAACTATCATTTGACAACACACTCCTAAGAGCTGACCCAGTAGTCAGGGATTTGGGGACACACATAGACAGTAATCTAGCCTTTGACTATCATATGTCTACAGTAGTGAGTAAATCATTCTATATTGTGCAACTTATAAACAAAGGTATGGCATCTAGGTCTAAAGAAGTCATTGTTCCACTGTGTACAGCATTCATCAGATCTATCAGTGAGTACAATGCCTCCATTTAGTATGTACCTTGCCAGGCATATCCAACAACTGGGATGTCCACAGTTGGTTACTAAAAGAATACAGGGAGTAACTAGCATGTCCTATGCAGACCACTTCAAGGCCCTATCCTTGTATTCTGTCTCCTACAGACTGTTGAGGGGAGACCTATGCCTGGAGATAGACAGATAGATAGATAGATAGATAGATAGATAGATAGATAGATAGATAGATAGATAGATAGAGATAGATAGGTAGACAGATAGAGAGATAAACAGATAGATAGATAAATGGGTGCCTGATCAATTGTGATTTATTTACAGGAAAAATAGTGAGTTAGCTATGCCTAATATGACAAATGTGATTGTGCAGGTTTGCTGAAATTTGCAGATATAACAAAGATGTCAGCATTTCGGTTTGAGTGTGTATGTTGGAGTGTTCACAGTTGTGGGTTAGACTAACAGTAGGGAAGGGGATAGATCTTGTGTTATGCTTGTGTGTATATGCATGTGTATATATGTGCGTGTGTGTGTGTGTGTGTGTGTGTGTGTGTGTTTTGTTTAGTGGTACTGTTAGGGAAAAAGACTTTTGTAATATGTGTGTAAGATTGGGGTGAGGGTTATCACATATGAGTAGGTGGTGTGGGGGGAAAATTTCTCTCTCTCTCTTTCTATCTTTCTATCTATCTATCTATCTATCTATCTATCTATCTATCTATCTATCTATTTATCTATCTAAAACATGACACTTCAGAGTAGCTTATCAACAGCCATGTTTTTCTGAGGTGGAAGAAAACTGTGCTATCTGGAGAAAACACAAATAAATGCAAGGAGAGTATATAAACGTCACATAACAGTAAACAGTCATAACTGAACTTTAGACCTGAAAAGATAACCCCTAAAACATTGTGCAAGACAGACATCTAACTGCTGGGGTAATGCCACAGTCACTCTGATCTTGCCATGCCATTGTCTTTTACCACTGAGTTATTGTTTCCAAGCTAGAAGATGGATTCGCTGAGCTGCACATTCTTCATCTTAGTCTTTGAACCGAATTTCTTACTGTTGGCATTACTTTCCTTAAACGACAAGACCAGGAGCTAAATGTTTGTATTGTTTATACAATAGTAATTGTGCCTCATCACCTGTTGGCTGATAATAGTAGAAGAGAGTGAATGATCGTATGTGTGCTCTTACACTGACGTCATTGGTGTGGAGAGGGCAAGAGAGGTCACATGACCATGTGCTTTATAATAAAGGAGGAAGCAAGGGTTGTTCCCCTCTTCCGTTTTTAACCAGATTGATTGCCTTCACGTGTGTTTATTTTCCTCTGTAAATGTATGTCTAACCCGACTTTCTTACCCTTAAGATGATACCGCCAGCATCACCTCTGTCATTCACATCCTTTTCTATTGCTTTCTCTCTCTCTAGAGAATATTGCTGTAATGACATTTCTGGTGTATATTTTTTGGGAAGAATAACAGAATTTGGGGTTACTAAACTGTGCTTTTGTATTACATATATTTTTACAGTAACAATTGCTATTAAAATATATAAATGTATTAGTTAAACCATTGTTGGATAAAGATATTTACTTGCTATGCTGACTTTGTTAGCCCATTGTTGAATTAAGGAATTTACTTGTTATGACTTAACAGATATTTTTACAGAACAGAATTTTACAAAGTATGCATGCAATACTTAATTCATTGTCAGGCTGTCTGAATTAAAATGAATGCTGAAGCATATACTGTTCTTACTGACTACTTATTGGCATGTAGGCTTACATTATTTTACTGCACAGCATTTGTTTGTTACATACAAAGTGAGGTTCTATCCGATTACTTGAGCGTTTAGTTGGACAAATGACTTTTGGGTGTCAGAAGATGTCAAATATATACTTTGCTAAGTATAGGAATAGTGAAATAGTGCAGTGTCAAAATTGCATTAGTGAAAGTGTGTAGTAATTCTAAAAATTTCATTTAGAATGACAATTTCAGCATTTCAGGAAGTGGGTGATGAAGAACCTTTCCAAGCTTACTCTCTCCCCAAATTATCCAGAAAATGCGAAAACAGAAGGGTGGAAGGGCATATAAATGCCTATGCCAAGATACTAAGCATTTCATACTCTCTGCCTTAAATAACCTACCCCGCCCCCCCCAACTCACGATGACTTAACATCCTGCCTAAACAGGTAGGAGTCCTCACTTCAAACTCAAGTTCCATTCAGTCTATCCACCCCCCAACACACAGCCTTACTGCAAAACCACAAACTACCTGGCATAACTCTGCACAGACATTTCATGGACATAAATGTCTGCTCAGAGCCAATGTAACTTATATATAAAAAAGTAAGGGCCCCAGAAGGTGTAAGTGAGTGTGGAACAGTAGGAATGTACTCAAAAAACAAGAGTTAAAGATTAGAAGATCTGCAGACTGGCTATAGATTGTATCCAAATGCAATAAAGAGTTTTCAAATATTGCTGATTCATATTCCTTAAAGTAGTTTTTAATGCTGATGACTTAATTACCTCCACAGTGGTGGATCTGAATTTAGTCCAGTCTTATGTTTAGGGACAGTTTTAGTGATATTAGTTTTGAAACATGTTTAAGTTGCATTCCGTTGTTTAATATACTTTTGGTGCATTTTGTCCATCTTTTTCACTGTAGAGGCATGTCCCACTGCTTACTGTGTAAAAATGTAAAAATATGCAGAGAAGTCAAACTAAAAGCAATGATTATAGTACTGTGAAAAAAGTTGGTTTCAATCAGTTGTGGTATTGTGGGGTTAAACAATTTCTTATTTGCAGTTTATTAGTCAGAAGGTCAAATGTTGAGAACCACATGATCATATTTTCTGTTTGCCATCAGTCATAAGGCTTTTCAAAAGAGATTGGCTTAACTATATATTTTCTGTTTGCAAAAATATCCCACGGTGTTGCTTGCACAGAATAATACCTGTAAGTTGTAACAAAGTAGTTAAAAAGCAAAACAATAAAACAAATGTCAGTGAGTCTGAGATTTAGTAGTCCCACTTCTGTAATGGTATAGAGCAAGTTTCATGATAAGCTGCAAGTTCTTACCTTTACAGAGCAAGAATGATGTATACCTAACACCTGACCCCAATTCATTCGTTCAATTTCCAGTTATCCATTAATCCTGTTTCAAGTCACAGAGAAGCCAGACTTTGTCCTGTCAATCATTTAGCTCAGTGCACTGAAAATAGTCATGAGCTGTGTCAGCCTGTCACAAGTTGCACATGAATGCAGACACACACACACACATACACACACACACACACACACACACACACACACACACACACACACACACACACACACACACACACACATGTATGAATGCAGGAAACATATGCACATGCACATACACACAGACATGCATATGAATACACATGAATGTGCTCCCTACACATATGTTGAAACTGTACATTCTTCAGTTGCCCATATATAAACCATTCACAAGCATACATGCAAGCAAATACATACACACAAACACATACACATGCAAGCACACATGTGCACACACATGCATGCACACAGACATGCATGTGCACATATAAGCACATACACACAAGGATGCAAGTGCATATACACATACACACGCAAGCACACACTTGCACACACATGCTTGCACAGAGACATGCATGTGCACATATACACACATGCACACAAGAATGCATAAGACACACATGAATGTGCCCACAAACACACACACAAAAATCCATGTAAACAAGTCTGTATACACACACACACACACACACACACACACACACACACACACACACACACACACACACACACACACACACACACACACACACACTCATGCAGTCATACCTGGCAAGAACAACTTCAGGCAACTGGGCTGATTGCCATATCACCTAAGATTTGTCTTTGGGATATGGAAAAAGTAGAAGCACCTAGTGACAACCCAGCTGTGTGCTGGGAAGATGTTTAGATTCTACAAAGTAGGTACTATGAGGCTAAACTCTATACCACTGTGTCATCATCCAAACTGCCAGATATTTAATTTATCTGTTCTTTTATTTTTTTACTATTATTTTGCATATATTTGTATTCCCATTCATTTCTTTGGGCTTGTTTTTTTCTGTGTAGTATTCTGTATACCCTATTTAAGAATGGACTTAATTTTGTAGTGATATGGGATTACCTGAGGTGAGTTTTTTTTTTCAAATTTTTTTTTTTGCTTTTGTCTTGGGTTTCACAGCTGTGAGTGGATGGGGAGAAAGGACCTGTACATTTTTAACTGTATTTTGTTTGTTTCTATAAACAGAGAAATAAACAAAATACATATTCTTAATAATTATCATTCTAGTACAGAAAATAGCGCGTAACTTTAAAAAGAACAAACATCCAGAAAAAAACCCAGTGCCAACCCCACAACTATATACAGGAAAAATAACATGGTCCAGTCTTGACTTAATTAGTTACTGGAAAAAAATGTCTTTTCATTTATTTGGGGTAGAGGAAAATATGTGGACCATTACCAAAGCTTTCACATAATGTTTTCCATTGTAAGTTAAACGTTTCAAAATTACATCTGTAAAGAAACAAATACAAAATTTTGTTCAAATGAAATCTTATGTGATTATTTAAAGGATTACCATTTAAAGATGTTTTTGTTTTCCATTGTTTTGCAATTTAATAGCACTGGCACATATCCAATAAGCCTCCATTTTTTTCTTATCTTTGAGATTATCCCTAGGACATAACCCAAAGATCCACGATTCCCATTCTTAATCTAACAAAAGTTTAAGTTTTTTTACCCTATTTAAGTAAGACCAATACCCTTGCACTTTGGTACACTCCCAAAACATATAAAGATTGCCAGACCCACTCCACCCACATCTCCAATAATTGCTATTGACTATCATACCAGTCCCAAACCACCTAAATGGCATTAAATACTACCTAAACAGAATTCTTAATTACTGATTATGATATCTGGGCCATTGCTTCATCTTATTGGCTACAGACCAAATCTGATTCCATTGTATCATAGCGAAGGAGATAGTTTCCTGTGCTGTCCATTTACTTGTTATTCTTTGTGTGAGGGCTGCCACTGTAATTCCTCACATATCTTTTTATAGATCACTTTATTCTATTTACTCTGATGGAATGCACACATTTTTTGTTCTGGAGGGTTCATATGCTGAAACTGCACATTCTTCAGTTGCCCATATGTAAACCATTCAGAAACAGGAAGACCCATGTCACCAACTAACTCTTGAAAATTCTTCCAATCTGATCCTACTGAGGTATTTAAAAAATGAAACCAGTGAGTAATCCCATGCTGAACCCATATATCACTTGCTTTCTTATTAATAACATAATAATATCATGATGCCACCAAATAGAGTCATTCAGTCCTCAACCCCACATCAAGTCTGCAAACTTCAATCATTCTAATGGTATGTATATAAACCACTTTTCAAGAAATTCCTCTGTGAGATACTCAACTAGGCTAAAGTAAAATTGTGCATCTTCTGAACCCATTTCAAACTGGAATATTATATATTTTGGTTGGAAGCAAGCAAGTATCTTAATATGTGGAATATGCCCAATCCAACATGGGGGTGAATATTACACCATAGAGGTAGGGAATCGTCTTCTGCACCTATCACCTAAAATAACCTAATCCAACTTTTTTGGATAATCTCCAAATATGGGTAAATTGCAGGCAAATGACTATTCCTAACCACATACAAGATGTAAGGTAGGATCATAACCTAAGCTGCCTTAGCTTTCTCATCATAGTATACAAGTTTGCCAACTTCGATAGGAGGCCCTTCACTTTATCAATCATTTGTCAGTAATGTATTTCTACAGTCCTTGGTACAGGATATCTAACTTTTGACCCCAAGAAAAGTTGCTTCCTACTTCAGTGGAACAGAAAATTTACTAAGGTCTACACCCCCCATTTAACATTATCAATTTGGCCATATTACAATGTAAACCTGAAGCCATTCTAAAGGAGTCAAACACATACAACACACCACCCAACACTGCCTGCAAATTCATGCTTAACAAAAAACAGACATCTGCAACATGCAAAATATATTAACAGATCCATCCTTAGGAGTTGGATCTTCCAATACCCATCTCACTACCTCTTCTGTAAGCAGTAGAAACAAAGCCAGGGAGAGGTTTCTGCTTATTTGTTCAAGCTACCAGCCACAACTCTGATCTGAGATGTAGGTTTGTGAGCTTCTTTAAAAATATAAGTTGTGTGTTTTTTTCACTTATTTATGTTATTTACTGTACTTGTTATTACCTGCCACCTACTTTAATACAGTGTTTATATACTGTGTACTAAACTGCACTGTTGTACTGCAACTGTCTGCCTTACTGTGCCTGTTAAATCATATTTTATTGCTGTTTTCACTGTTTACTAAGCTCTTTTTGTGATTTTCACTGTTTGTTAAATATTTGCTTGTGTTTTTCACTGTTGCCAAGTAATATGTTCTGCTTGTTCTGGTTTTCCTGCCAAGCACTGTTAAAATAACTGGATTATTAGCTGTTTAAAACATTTTTTAGAGTTTCCTTGCTGTTTTTCTGATGTTTAAATCTTTTTATTGGCTCACTGCTATTTTTCTGCTGTGTTAAACATTCTGTAGTTTTTCCCACTGAAAGTAGGGTAGCTAGCAGTTGTAGCATTGTCCAGATACAGGTTTGCTGCATCTGGATCTGTTTGTAGTGGCTGTTTGTTCTGAGCACATTTTCCAGGCCATCTTTGATTGAAAAGGGCCCTTCTACACTCTAGTGAGAGAAGTATGCTGATTAGAACCTGTCTGACAAAGGGTGGTTGGTTTAGGGCTTGGAGTAAGCATCCTCATTGGTCCTTTTGAGCCTTTTTAAAATTTTTTCAAGTTTTTAGCTTCTGGTATTTAAGTCCTTTGTTTGAGCAGGTTTCTGCTTGTTTGCACGTTGTGCAGCACTATGTGCTGCCTGCAACTGTGCACCATAGCTGGGCAGATAAATTCAACAATTTCTCTCTTAGATACACCTACAGCACATTAGTGTAGCCATCATCCTTAGTACTTTCTATGATTAAAGAAGTACTGCTAGTGTGCTGTAACCTATTATACCACAAGAAAAAAAAAAAAAAAAAACGGCAGACATATCCCTTCACTGAGCTCCTCCTTGATCGGTTCTGAAAAGCACCCCCTTTGTGATAACAGTTCTTCAACCTAACATTATGGACAGTTGGACTATCCTTGTTTCTCCTGCCAGCCTTGTTGACTTGAGTCTCTTGAGGCAGTGTTTTAATTGCCTCATGTACATTGACAACCCTCTACTAATAACTCACTCTGGCACAGGGTGCGAGAGATGTATCTACACCAAGAATCTTGAATCCATGCTCTCTAACACAGGAAACAGTAGTCAACCCACCCACAAATACTCATGCACACAGTATCACTATGCATACACATAGTATGCATCAAACACAAAAATTAACATAGAGGAGGTTCTCTCAAAAAACTTACTGAAACACCAGAGACCTCCAAAACACAAGACTGCTACAACTAGCACAGTTCCCACAGCACCCATGAGACACAGTAACACTAGTGTCTCACCTACCACACCCCTAAGGCATAACACTGAAAGACCAAATTTTCTTGTCATTAGAGACTCCATAGTGAGACACACGGCTGTCCCACTCACCAAATTAGACAAGAAGAAAGTCCCGGTCAGCTGCCTGTCCAGTGCCAGGATTTGTCAAATCACGCATGCACTCAAGTCTCTCAGCAACAAGTACCAGTATGACTCTGTGATAGATCATATTGGAGTGAACGACCTGAGATGTACCTCACTGGACTATATGAAGAGAGACATGATTGAGCTCTCTGAGTATGTGTCCCAGGCAGGTATGTCCCTAGCCTTGAGCAGCATACTACCCTTACCTTGTATGATGCCACAGTATGGCAAAAGCCAGGGAACCTCTTTTGGCTAGGCTTATACAGGCCCTAGGGCTGATAACCTAGTACAGGGGTTCCCAAAGTGTGCGCCATGGTGCCCTGGGGAGCCGCGGCTTCCTCACAGGGGCACTGCAAACTGATAAGCTTAACTGCAAAATAGACCGCAAACAGTTCATGGTTTATTTTTCAGCTAAGCTTATTAGTTTGCGGCAAACTAAGTCTAGACCTACACTGTATCTTTTTAGCAGATCTGGCATCTAGTATAGCAGCAGTCCCCAACCACCGGGCTGCAGACCAGTACCGGGCCATCAGGTAAGTGAATGCCTGTATGAGTGTGTGTTTGTGTGTCTGTCTGCATGTGTGAGTGAATGTGTACATGAAAGCAAAAGAGTCTGTGAGTGTGAGAGAGATCAGGAGAGTGAGAGCGATGTGTGAGTGAATGCAGGAATGAATGAAGAAGTGTGTGTGTGTGTGTGTGTGTGTGTGTGTGTGTGTGTGTGTGTGTGTGTGTGTGTGTGTGTGTGTGTGTGTGTGTGTGTGAGAGTGCGATGTGTGAATGAATGCAGGAATGAATGAAGAAGTCGCTGTGTGTGTGTGTGTGTGTGTGTGTGTGTGTGTGTGTGTGTGTGTGTGTGTGTGTGTGTGTGAGATCGTGAAAGTGAGAGCGATGTGTGAATGAATGCAGGAATGAATGAAAAAGTGGCTGTGTGTGTATGTGTGTGTGTGTGTGTGTGTGTGTGTGTGTGTGTGTGTGTGTGTGTGTGTGTGTGTGTGTGTGTGTGTGTGTGTGTGTGTGTGTGTGTGTGTGTGTGTGTGTGTGTGTGTGTGTGTGTGTGTGTGTGTGTGTGTGTGTGTCACGGGGGGGGGAGAGAGAGTGAAGAGTGAGAGTGATCCCTGGCAGCAGCAGCAATGAGGTCTGTTGTGTAAGTCTGGACCATACCATAGATCAAGAAATTTGGACAAAGCCAAAAATAGTAGGGCTACAAAGGCACTGGAGACATACCCTGACAAGAGGAACAAATGTACTAGCTCTAGTCCTCACTAGCAAGTCAAACAAATAGACTGCTGCAACTGTCAGACTGTCATGAATTAAATCTAACCACAAATCATTCACCTTCGAGCTGGCACTAATACATATCTCACAAATGGTGAAATCAGACTAAAAAACTTCACTAAGGCAAACTACACCCTCCTAGATGAAGGTATAAATGCATTCCAAGCCCCACCTCTAGCTGGAAGTGGTAACTACATTGAAGCTGACACTATAGTCCTGTACAATCACTTGCATAAGTGTATAAACTCAGCTGTTCCGGACAGAATCAAAGCCAGAGCTCCAAGTAAAAACAAGCCACCCTGCTGGACATCCAGCATCAACAAACTATTTTATAATAAACACAAAATTTACTGTCCAAGAAAACAAAGGTGAGGCCCCGACGATGGAAAAGCACTCTCCTCAGCCTCAACAGGCAAATAAGACAACATATCAAATCCTCTAAGGGCTCCTTTATGAAAAACCTAACAAGCACAGCCAAGGATAACCATCAGGCCTTTCACAACTACCTACATAATCTAAAAGGCAGGACCCAGACATGTGCAGAAATAGTGACTAATGGTATCACACACACTGGCCCCACAGAAATAGCAAACTTGCTAGTGGATAAGTTTGGTGAAACTGTCACTCCCTTATCCCCTTCAAACTTATCACAAACCTTCCCCCCACCCTTCATATATGAAAAGCAAGTCATTAAAACCTTGTCCAAGGCAAAAAATATAGCCTCTATGGGACCAGATGGCATCCCAGGCAATCTTCTGAAGAGGCTAAAACATGAACTAGCATCACCGTAAAGTACCTTTTTCAGTCATAGTCTAATCAGTCTTTGTTCCTGTGGAATGGAGAACAGCAACCGTTATTCCCTTCCACAAAGGTGGCCTAGCAACAAACCCAGGGAATTACAGACCCATACGCCTGACCAGCCTCATCTGTAAGGACATGGGACCTATCATTATGGATCTCATAAATAAAGACATAGCCGACTTCCAAACACTAGATTCATCCCAATTCAGATCTGTCAAGGGCAGATCCTGTCTGTTAAATTTGGTGGATTTCTTCAAAAATGTGATCAAGGCCATTGACAAGGGCAAATCTCTGCACACGGCATACATCAACTCGGCAAAGGCTTTCGACACAATCCCACACTCAGGCATTACCGATAAATTTAGCAAACTGAATGTAAACCCCTTTGTTGTAAGGTGGGTTGCCAACTGGCTCACAAACTGGACACAACCTATGAAATTGGGTGACTCCACATCAGTCAGGGGGACCTGTTTCCAGCAGGGTGCCACAGGGGTCAGTTCTGGACCCCCTACTGTTTGGTATATACTTCTTAGATGTTCAGGCTAAAACTAAGGGGTTGTGGCTGACCAAGTTTGCGGACGACTGCAAACTGGGTGCAATTATCAAATCCCCAAATGATGCCAATATACTCCAGGAGGATCTTACACAGACCATCGACTGGTGTCTTAGTCAGTGTCCCTAACTGAATGCAAAGAAATGCATCATTTTTCCCTTTGTCAAAAACAAAGTCTCTTCACACTATCAAATCAACAACAAAACCCTAAGTACGTACGAAGTGGTAAGGGATCAGGGATCACAAGTAGACTGCAAACTTAACTTCAACCACCATATGTCTACTGTAGTAAGGAAGCCTTTCTATGTAGTGCACTTGATTAGTAAAGGCATCACCTCAAGAGCAAAGGTGGTTATAATCCTTCTATACCTGATAATAATTCAACCCATAATTGAGACTAACACTCCATTCAGCATGTACTGTACAAAGCACCTGCAGCAACTGAAGAGACCTCAGAAGTTATTCACAAAGAAGATCAAGGGACTCCAGCACATGCCGTACACATACTGACTAAGTCCCTGTCAATATACTCTGTATTGTATAGACTTTTTAGGGGAGATTTATGCCTGGCTTACACAGCAATCTCAGACCCAAACCAAAAGAACTTGCTGCATATCTTTAACTCAAACAGGACTAAAGCTACCCATTTCAGGGACCTAAATATGGCCTGTGAAATAAATAGGACATGCTGGAGGGACAGATTTGTCTCCCGGTGACTGCCATGCTGCCATGTCTTTGGAATAGGCTGACAATTCATGTAAAGCAGTGTACCTCTATGACACTGGTCAAGAGGAACCTGGATGAATGAATGGAGGACTGTAAATTCTTACTGGGAATAGTGCCACAACCCTCCTAACCATTCTGGACATGGGGAAATCATTGCTAAATGCAATCCTGGGTATTGACATGCATATCTATGGTATTACATTGGGATGAATCAGCTAGGCTTGAAATGACCTCCAGGTCAATAGCCTCTTAAACTCCTATGACCCTGTGATCCTATGAGTGAGTATCCTTGCCATATGCCCCTCCTGATAATACACAGGATAGATAAGCTTCCATGAATCAAGACTCTAAAGGATGAATAAAGGTTCTTGATCCAAGTGTTAAAGTGATGACCAGATGGCTTAGTGGTTAAGGTCTTGGGTCCCATGCACAAGGTACAAGGTTTGATAATGACCTCTGACCAATGCCTGTTTGGAGTTTGCATGTTTTCCCTGTGTCTCTGTGGGGGTTCCTTCCATGTCTGAAAAACATGCCAAGTGTTTCCATCTCAAACTCACCAATGAATGGAGCTGTGGGCAGCAGCCCAGACTCTACATCGTGTCCTATAGGGGGAAGAGTTGTAGAGACCAACCACTTTGGGCATCTACTGTGGTGCGCAGTATCCTCAAGATAGGAGAACATGGATCACAGACTGCATGCCATGGCAGGGCTAGCCACTTGATGGTGTAAAATATGGCTCTAGGTGATTCTGTCATGTTGACTAATGTCGCCAAAAATGGGTATGGGTAGTTACCGGTGATAAGTGTGTTGAAGATCCGGCCTACTCTGACCCACATCAGGGACCCATGCTAATGGTGGGAAGGGTATATGTGCCCCTAATGGCCAGTGTGTGCCCACCATAAAGCCCAGCTTGTGTCAATAAGCTACTGGATAGCCTGGTTATCTGGGATAACTCTGTTGAGCTGGAAGTAAAACCAACCAACCTGTCAAACATGAACTGAGAATTGCTACGCTTAATGTAGGTTGACTGACAGGATGCAGCTTGGAAGTGGATGACATGATGATACAGAGGAGGCTGGACATCCTATGTATCCAGGAGATGAGATGGAAGGGTAGTGCAGCAAAGTCACTTGGCTTGGGATTCAGAGTCTACTACTCAGGTGGAGGGCAGGCTATGGTGTAGGAATTGTGGTGAGAGAGATAGGCTCCAGAAGACAGTAGGGGATATCATCAGAATTAATGATAGACTCAGTCAGGCTCCAGTGTAATGATAGGGCAGTATTCAGCTATGCCCCACAGCAGGGTTGTGATAGTGAGGAAAAGAGTGCATTCAGACAGCAGTTGCAGGACCTACTAGATAAAGCAGGACAACATGAATTGGTGTTGATAATGGGTGACTTGAATGCACATATCGAGACAGACAGAACATGATATGAGGAATGCCTGGGTCCACATGAGTGGGGCAAGAGGAATAAAGAAGGAGAAGTAATTCTAGACTTCTAACTGGCAAATGGGTTCAAAGAGAGACAGTCACAAGATCACATATAAGAGTAGTCAACATGCAACTCAGGTAGACTTCCTCCTAGTAAGGAAAAGGCACTGGGGCAGAATCCATGATTGCAAAGTCATCCCCAGTGAAACAGTCGGCCCACAGCATAAGCCACTAGTTGCAAAAATCAGCTGCAAACAGTGGTCAGAGAAGGCTCTAAGGTCAACAGAGACCAGGCTGAAGACCTAGAAGTTGACTGGAGAGAAAGTACAACAGTTCAAGGAATTACTCAGGGCTCTAGCACCCCAAGAAGAGGAGGAAATAGGTGGAGTTGAAGAAGAATGGCAGTGCCTAAAAACAGCATGTGTTAGGACTACAGAAAAGATACGTGACCGAGCCAGGTATGGAAATAAGGTACATAAGGAAAGCTGGTGGTGGAATGCAGAAGTCCAGGAAGTCATCAAAAGAAAAAAAGATTGCAGGAAGAAGTGGGAGACAGAAGAGACTGACCAGGCTAGGAAGGACTACTGGTTGACTAACAAAGAAGCTAAGTAAGAAGTTGTAATAGCAAAGAATAGGGCACTGGAGGCACTGTACCAACTTCAGGAAAATGACTCAGTAAGGAGCACAAAGAAACTATATCAGGTTGCAAGGCACTAAAAAAGCTGTACTACTGGATAAAAGAAACTATTACTGCCATTTACAACAAACCAACCAACATAAGCCACTAAAGTTCTGGGCAGCATAAACTCTCTCCTAAAGCCTGGCTAAAATGACACCCCACACCCCCTAGGCACTTCCAAAAACAACCCAAAACAAACTGCTGATGCCTTCAATACCTTCTTCACTGAAACTGTCTGGTCTCTAGCTAACCAACTAGCCCCTAATATCTTCTCTCAGTCCCCCTCTACTAACACTTCCATACCCACCTTTCAACTGCAACCTGTACCCACTTCACTTATTTGTTCTCTTCTCCACAAACTTAAAATCTACTCGACTTCTGCTGACCTTTTACCAGCTCAGTTTCTAAAAATTGTAGCCAGTCCATTAGCCTATCCCATTTCCATTCTGATTAACAGAACCATTGTTGAAGGCTGCATTCCTTCACTTTGGAAAATTTCACATATCATTCCCCTGCATAAAGGTGGGATCTCTACAGAACTCTCAAACTACCGTCCCATAGCCTTACTCTCCCCCTTAGCTAAAATCATGGAGAAATGCATCCAAAAACAACTTCTTAAACACTTATTAAACCACAACCTACTAGCTGACTGTCAACATGGCTTCAGGCCTTACCACAGCACCTTCTCAGCCCTTCTTTCCTTTACTGACTGTATCAACAAAAAAAACGGACCAATAACATACTAACCTCTGCTCTCTTTATTGACCTATCCAAAGCTTTTGATATGGTCAACCACCAGATATTATTAAACTTACTTAAAACTTTTGCTCTTGACTTTGGTGCAAGTAAAATGGTTCAAATCATATCTTCTTAACAGACAACAGGCAGTGCGCTGGGAAAGCAGCTTATCCAACCTACTACCTGTTACCCTTGGAGTCCCCCAAGGATCAGTACTGGCCCCCCTTCTGTTCTCAGTCTTCATCAATGATCTACATACCAGTCTGTCCTCTGCTACTTGTGTTCAATATGCTGATGATTCTACTTTGATTTGTTCTGCCACATCCCCCTCTGAATTGCACTCTATCACCCAACAGACTTTCCACAATGTTGAAAAATGGTTCCTAAACAGATGCCTAATCTTAAACCCCAAGAAAACCAAACTATTACTTTCCTCCCCCACCCAGAAATCTTCTCCACTCAGTTTCTCTGTCTTCTCTAATAATGGCACCTACATATCTCCTGACCCCTCCACCAAGCTCCTCGGAGTAGAGATTGACAACAACCTATGCTTTGACTCTCAAATTAACAGCACAATAAAACTAGTCAACAGAAAACTTGTCTCCTTGTTTAAAATTAAACCATTTCTTACACCACTTGCCAGAACCTCCATAGCACATACCCATTTGATTTCTACCCTACTGTAAGCCTCCCCCATCTATACAAATCTGTCCAAAACTAACCTCTCCAAACTAACTGTTGCTTACAACAGTATTGCCAGATTTGCCTCTGGCTCTACCTATAGAACTCACCACTGCCTAAACTTAAAACAACTAGGATGGCTAGAACTGCATAATCTCATCTTATTTCACCAGCTCTCTTTAGCCCATAAAATCCTCTACAAACCTACCAGCACCCCTATACTCACGACTCTCATTAGCCCTTATTGTAATCTCAAATGTCTGCATTCCTCTAACAAACTTCTAATATCTACCTGCAAATCCAAAAACTTAGCAGGCGAGTCCTTGTTCTCCAACACAATTGGAAAAGCCTGGAACTCCCTTCCTTCCAACCTCACGGCTTTCTCCACTCTTCCCAGCTTCAAATCCCAACTCAAAAATCATCTCCTAACTCACTGGCTCTGTCCCTGAACTCCCCTCCTAACTCACTGGCTCTGCCCCTGCTCTAACCCTGACTAGCTAGTATTCTGTTCCTAGAATTCTCATTTATCTTGCTTCTAATCTTTTCAAAAGCCTACTACTAAATTCAATTTCATTTTTCCCTTTGATGTTCTTATTATTGTTTATTGCAGACACTGTAAAAAATATTTTTTATCTTCTCTGAACTATATGTATAACTTTTTTTAATGTTAAATGTTTTTAATGAATAATGCTCAAATGTACCTCACTTGGAGCTTTTCTCCACGGGCCTCTGCTGAAAATGGACATGAATCCAGTTGGACCAGCCCGGGCAACAAATGTAAAATAAAAAAAATAAATAAAAATAAAAAAAATAATAAAAGATAGTCTAGTCAGACACCCTTCATAAGGGATGCTAGCAACAACCTGCTCACCAGCCCAGAGGACATCAAAGGCAGATGGAAGGAGTATTTCCAACAGCATCTGAATGAAGGAAACCCTACAGCAGCTGTACTGCCCCAGAAACAGCCTATGATGAGAGAAGAAGAGGAGCCCACCCTAGAAGAAGTAAGAACAGCACTAAGGAAGATGAAGTCAGGGAAAGCAGCAGGCTCAGATGAGGTCACAGCAGATATGATAAAGATGCTGGGTGAGATGGGGGGGTAATGGCTCCTGATGGTACTAATAGCAATGTGGAGAGAAAGGTATATCCCAGATGACTGAAGAATAAGCATACTCATGCCAATGTATGAGAACAAAGGGGACATCCACAACTGTGGGCAGTGCAGAGGCATCAAACTCCTATCACACTGCATGAATGTCCAGGAGAGGTTGATTGATAAACGGATACACAGAGTAGTGGAATGTAAGATGGGAGATGAGCAGTCTGGATTCAGATCAGGATGCAGCACAACTGACCTGATGTTTGCATAGAGACAGATACTTGAGAAGAAGCTAGAGATGAGAAGAGAGTCCAATTGAGCATTCCTAGACTTGGAAAAACATATGACAAAGTCCCAAGAAAGCTGATCTGGGCAGTACTGCGAAGTCCCAGAAACACTGGTAGAATTAGTGCAGGCTATGCACAAGGACCCAATGACTCAAGTACGAACAGTGTTCGACCTCACAGAGGGGTTCCCAGTGTGTGTGAGTGTACATCAGGGTTCAGCTCTGAGCCCACTGCTGTTCATACTAGTGATGGACTACATTAGCAAACAGGTTGGAGGGGACGGATCAACAAAGCTGCTGTATGCAGACAATGTGGCAGTACAGGCAGACTCTGAGCTAGAACTTCAGCAAAGGATAGGAGAATGGAATGCAAATCTCAAGACACATGGGATGAAACTAAGCACAGATAAGATGGTGGTAATGGCAGCAAAATGGGGAAATCAGAAGAAGCTGAGAATAGAGATAGAAGGGAAGATGGTGGAACAGGTAAACAGCTTCAACTATTTGGGAGGAGTAGTTGAGGAGAAGGGTAGTCTGAATGAAGAGGTCAAAGCTAGAATCGGAGGGGCTGCAGCCAACTGGCATAGAGTATTAGGTGTAGTCTATGGCAGAAGAATGCCAAAGAAGCTGAAAAGTAAGGTGCACAAGACAGTGGTGCGACCAGTACTACTGCATGGTACAGAAACCTGGGCAGTAAAGGCAGAACAGTTGAAGAAGCTAGAGGTGATGGAAATGAAGTGCCGAGACAGGTGGTAGGATGCACACTGTGGGACAGATGAAGACATGGGGACATAAGAGCAGAAGACAAAGTAGCTCAATTTGCAGAAAAGATCAAAGAGAACAGATTACAGTGGTTTGGGCAAATGTGTAGAAAAGCAGAAGACAATCTGGTGAGGAAGATTTGGGACAGACAGGAAGAAGGTAAGAGGAAGCTAGGACATCCAGCAAAGAGGTGGATGGATTGTGTGACAGAAGATCTGCGACAGTCAGGTATGAGTGTTGAAAAAGGCAGGAGTCTGGCACTGAATCAAGAGAGTTGGTGACAGTTAACACGATACCTCGACCCCCATGTAGAAAAATGGGAAAAAGGGGGCTGATGATAATGATGATGACTAAGAAAGTTACATTATACCTAAAATCTTCTTCATTGGCCAAGCTCAAATAATTCACTCACCTATCAAAATTAAACAGAAATTTAATAACTTACTACTTAATTTCCTTTGGTATCCCAAAAAAACCCAAGAATTTCTCCTCTCTGGCACACCACAAGCTGGGATAAAGGAGGTATAGGGTTTCCAAATATTGATTTTTATTTAAACTCTGCATTTATTAATATAGTGTCGCTTTGGAATAATACTTCTTATACTTCATATTGGAAATCAATGCATGAAACATTACTTCTTAATAGTAATAGGACATTGCTTGAACCATATATTCAAATACATACAAACATTTTAATATGGATTTTAAAAATATACATTCAGAGTGAAAGGTAAAAACTTGTTCTCACACCACTTATAAACCAAATATTGCTGCTGTTTAAAAAGCTTATGTTTTCTAATCAATTAATTAAGAATTTATTAATAATTATTTTTTCTATTTCTTACACAAATGAATGTTTGATATCTTTTGATACTGAGAAAATGTTAGAATATAAGAAGGGTGACCTATTATATTGGAATCTTTTTCTCTACTTATAAAATAAGTTGTGCAGACTATTTGATCAGCAGATATAGTTTCTAAAATTGCAATTGGCCGGACATCCAAATTTGTAAGGATTTTATAAATACTAAGCTCATACCCAATTTGAGGCATACAATAAGAGTAACTTAAAAATCTTGGATTTTATCTCAACAATTAATAGATCACCAAGAATACTTCATACATAGCTATTATTTATACAGTTCTCAGAAATGATTTTAGCAAAACAGATGTGTCATTTTGGAATTATTCAAGTGAAGTTAATAGACAAGTATTCTCAGACAAAGATAAAAAACTTTGTTTACAGTCAGTGAAGGAATTTACATCTTCCCTGTTCTGGCGTGCATACACATGGAAATTTTTACCTAGATGTCTTTTCACTCTACATAGACTAGCAATAATGTACAAGAAAGATTAAATGAAATATTGGAGATGTGGACACCCCAATGCTGTCTGGATACATTTGGTTGTTAATTGCAAAATAATTTCCCCATTTTGGTTAGACTTTAAATATCTTTGTAAAGTTCTATGGAATGACAACTGTACAATTTCTGACTCCCTTACCCTTTTCAGTGTTCCTGTTCCTGAAGTCATTCCTAAAAACCAAAATTTTTACTATGGTGTATCATCTCCATAGCAAGGAAAATTGTTACTAAAAATTGGAAATCCCAATCTACTCATGTCTTTAAAGTTGAATTTATTCATCTTGTGAAATACGTTTGTAAGAATGAGATTGCTACTATAAAAGCAAGGACTAACAACATAACCCATCATTTAATTGCTTGGACAAAATTGTCCAATCTGTTAAGAGAAATATGAAGTGTTCTATGTATATTGCTTTTTTAGTTGTTATGGACATTGTATATAGTTTATTTGTTTTTTCTTGTTACTATACTGTTGTTATTGTGTTATAAAATGAATGAAAATACTTTGAAAAAAGAAAGTTACATTATATTTAGTGATAGGGCTTATGAAGGAAGAATACAAGGAAGCTCAGACGTCTTTAGCTCTTAGAAATGTGTTTACAAATGGGTAAGGTGAAGGCAGAATGATTTTGGAACTACTGATAAGATATTATGGTAAAATGACAGTGAGTTATCAACATTAGTGCTGAAGTCCCTGATAAAAGTATAATTTTGGAAGTTTGTGCCATTTATATATGGGTTTGGGAGATTTTAGGTTCATAGGTAGGTACTAGGCTATCTGCCTGAGGGCATTTATAAGCCTAGCCAGTGTTTGTCAGCTTTCACTGCCCCATTGATTAATTAACTGAGCCTCTGTCAAGAAGAGCTAATGAAGTGATCCCAGGGGTGTATTTTCTGTTACCCATCCACTCGTCAATGTTTCTCTTGAAGAGTGTTAGTGAGGGACTCTGCCTAATGTAGTTAGGAATTTTATTCCAAAGCATGGGGAGTCTCTGTGACAGGAATCTATCCCTCCAGCATGTTCTATTTATTGCTGTGGCGAGGTTTAGCTCACTAGAGCAAGTGGCTCGCAGTGACTTGGATTTCTTTAGGTGGAGCATGTCCATCAATTCTGAGTTGGACATGGCTTTGTAAATCAGGCAGAGATCACCTCTGAGTAAGCGATATGCCACTGAGTACAGCTGGAGTTTTACCAGTAAGGCTGCATAGGACATATGTTTGAGGCAAGTAATCCTCTTGGTGAGGTACTTTTGTGGTCTTTCCAGCTGTTGGAGGTGTCTTGTGAGGTACATCCCAAACGGGGAATTGTACTCTATGATGGGTCTGATGAGTGACTAGTAGATGGGCCCTATAACCTCTTTATTTCTAGATGCGAACCCTTTAGTAATTAGATGCGCTACATAGAAGGATTTCCTAACTACTTTGGCAATATGATTGTCAAAGGAGAGATTACTATCTACCTGGGTCCCCAGATCTCTTATTACCTCTTCTGTATTAAGGGGGCTGCCACCTATGTGGTAATTCATGGGTGTTTTGTTGTTCCCAGACAGGATGACTATGCATTTTTTGGCATTTAGCTTGAGACCATGACTTTGACACCAGGTGTCCATATCAGTAAGGCCCTTTAGGACAATGTCTGTGTCAGCCGGAGAGTCAATTATGGTTCCCAGTTTGCAGTCATCGGTGAACTTGGTTAGCCATAGTCCTCCTGTGTTTGCCTGTACTTCTGAGAAGTATATGCCGAACAGTAGGGGTCCCAGGAGAAAACAGACCTGCTCTATATTTCATAGCATTTTTAGTATACAATACCTGGGTGCTACTTAAAAGGTAGTGTGAAGGGTAGAGATTACCATGCTTGCCAAGCGGCATGTGCTGTAACCAGGAATTGAGCATGTATAGAAGTGAGCATGCAATCATGGAAGTAATGGAGTAGGAAAACATGAAAACTACACATTTAATTTAATGTCCCAGATGAAAGGGAGGAATATTGTCAGCAAGTGAGGTAGACACATAAACCAAGAAAAATTATATTGCTTGGAATGAGCTGAGACTATAACAATTAGAATGATATATTGCAGAGCTAGAAAGTGCTGATGTTGCATGATGGGAAACTTATTTTCCCTTAAACTATATTAAATTTTTAACAGTAGAATGTTATTCTCACTATCTACTTACATACCTATTCCTAATTTTCTCTTTTAAAATCACCCCTGATGTTATATTCACAGATGTAACAAGACTATGAAAAAATCTCTTTACCACAATCTTCTTGTATCTCTGCTGTCTATAACTGAAATGTGTTTGGGTTCTGAAAAAATATATACTTTATTTTGCTTTCTAGTTTTTCAAAGCATTCAGTTACAACGTATTATTTAATATGTTCTCAATATTTCTACTTCCATAAGCATTTTCTTCTTTTTTCCATCTATCATGACTCCTAATTCTAACAATTATTTTCCTATGTTCATAGCCGTTCCCAGATTCACCCTTGCTTTACCATTCATTTTCCCCTAAAGGACAACTGAAAGGCATTTATTATTAATGGACATATTTTTAAACAGATTGTATATATTTTTTTGTTATATAGCCTATATTTTCTTCCAAGAATGACATGACCTTCCTCTGGGATATTTTCAGTTCCTAACAAAAAATCATCTTTGAACCAAATAAACACTCACCTCCCTACTGTCCATAAGCACTTTCCCAAAATCATTTCACTGCTTTCCTACCCATCTCATTTTCTATTCTAACATACTAAAATAAATTATTTTCCATGTTTTACTATTTACCTTTTATTGTTATTTCTGTCTTTCATAACTTCATAAAATGTACAATTAATTATAACTGTGTCTGCATACTGAGGCTCACATCATTTCTTTTTATCAGCCGCATTCCTATAATTTATCCTTGTGACTGTATTTCTTCTTCTAACGTTCCAGATTCCATGCCATCTTGTAACTCTCCATATTTGATCCCTTTCTCTACTAATTGTTCTTTTACTACTTTTCCCTGTGTTACATTTCTTTATTAGGTACTTTTCCTTTTCCTTATCTTTTTAGTGCTTCCCTTCTACTTTGGTATTTGTTTTTATTCTTTTCTGTGTTGTTATTTTTCTGGTATATCTCTAAGCCCTAGCTTCTCCTGACTTTCTAATTCTTCTTGTGTGGTGTCATATTTTCATCTAAAAAAACATTCAGGCTCGTAATGCCCGTTTGATCCACATCATGTACATTCAAGTTCATATTGCCATCACTCATTCCATTTCTCTACAGATAAACAGTATCTTCTTAAAGAATATTCAACTTTCAGAAGATATGAACCTTCACTGTTATGACACATTCTTGGTTGTTCATTATATTTAATTATACAATGACCCCCCCCCCATTAATATTCTAAAACATGCACGCTGATTGATCAGTGTGCCCGTTGTAAATCAGACTTATACAAATGGAAAAAGATCCGGCCGCCCGGACTTTTTCCGTTAGTATAAGTCTTTTTTTTTTGTTACAGCAACGGAGAACAGAAGAGCTCCGTTGCTGTAATCTCGCTATGTTAAACGATTTTAACATAGCGAGATAGCTTAAAAAAAGCAATGGAGAAAGGAAGATCTCCATTGCTTTTTTTAAAGCTGTCTCGCTATGTAAAACTCCTTTAACATAGCGAGACACTTCTTAAAAAGCAACGGAGATCTTGCTTTCTCCGTTGCTTCCATACACAGCTCTGATGTACTGTGTAAGTATATGCATGCGCAGTACATCAGAACTGCCACAGAATACCAGACAGCTGCCAAAGGGCAAGTACTTTTTTTTCTTAAATAATGTCATTGTATAATAGCAATAACCCACTTCTGGGTGTGGGTAATGCTGGATTTACCCACAGTTGTCTGTATTTGGCCACTCAGGCTTCACCCTCGTGACCACACCACACCAACCATGGGTAAATCCAGCATTACCCACAACCAGGCGTGGGTTATTGCTTAAATATTACTCTGCCTTTTCCCATGCATACATTTTGTAAATGATAAAGTGCTGAATTTCAGATGTCCAATATAACATGTGCTTTCTGCCTCCCCAGTCCAGGCACTCTGTCTCTTATTTTTAAGCCATTCAGCATTGTACATCTGACTGTAATTTTGGCAGAATATCTTTTGTCTTGACACTGTCTCTAAATCACGTTTTCTTTTCTCAAATGTAATGGTATATAAGGAAATTTCATTAAATTGCTAACATTCTTATTTATTATCTATTTGTCTCATTATGCAATCAAGGCTTTTCTTCTTTTTCAGAGATTTTTTTACATTGTGTTTCTAAAACACTGTGTACTATCACACTCATATCTTCTATTTTAAGTATCAAGGGGAGGATTAGCATTTTCCATGTCCTATGTCTAATCGGAGATGACCTCCTGCTTTCCAAAGCATTTTTCTTGGTATGTACCTTACTCTGCCCTTTCTTAGATTTGCTCATGTAGGTTTCATACTCTATTTAGCTGCTTGTGTGAAGCCTTTTGTAATCACAATTTTTCTCTTGGAATATTGACCCATGAACTTGTATCCCTTCCATCTTTTGTATTTCACTTTTTCTTCATTTTTTTATCTTGTCTTGCTCTGTAACTCTTCAGCTTCTTAGATATACATTCTGTCATCACTTCCTGAGCTCTTTTATCAATAATTGTTACCAGAGTTTCCATTTACAATTCAGTTACTTCCATTAAACGTAACTCCTTAAATGAGGGACCCTTATTATCCTCTATTTCATCTTAAAAATATACCACCATGTTATCTAACTCTGCTGTGTTCTTTACTTCTTCCTCCTCCATAGTGGTATTGGCAATGAATTCCATCTAACTCCCACACAAAAAGAGTAGGGTAATTTTCTTACTGCCCTTGGCAAATTGCTCCTCATCAGTCTTAATATCTCATTTGATGTCTCCGATAACAGGCATAAACATGATGTGATTAACCTGGGAAACACAAATTTAGTAGGTAATAAAATGAAGACCCGTAAGGGGTGTTATTCCATGCACAACACCACATGTGCTGCAGGAATATGTTGCTGCACATTCTCAGTTAACACAAAAATACGTCAGATGGACATCTGATGGTATGTCCTCCCATCGATTGCTGCCTGCCTGAAACATCACAGGATCTGGTCACAAGCTTAGTTT
This sequence comes from Protopterus annectens, assembly GCF_019279795.1. Taxonomy (NCBI): domain Eukaryota; kingdom Metazoa; phylum Chordata; order Ceratodontiformes; family Protopteridae; genus Protopterus; species Protopterus annectens. Next base: position 1,868,819,338 of record NC_056737.1, read on the forward strand.
AGTTTTCTGCAATACCTCATTCATGATAGTTGTAACTGATTTCTCAGCATCATCTGATGTTAAATTGTTAGTAATTTGATCATAATATATTAGCCAAAGAGAAAGAAAAGTTAATCTGTCCTGTGGGATGATAAAATAACATTTAAACTTAGGAAATTAATAGACAGATTCTGATGTCTTTGTTTTATTCTATGATACCATTAAACATATTGTTTATCAACTTAATGATCTTAATGAAAATAAAGGCATCGTATAATTCATGAGTCAGCTCTGGAGAACATTTGGTATAGCCAGATATTTGAAGCTTCCATGAAAGATGGCATTATTGTATCTGCTGTGATGTCAGCAACTTGCATTTATATTTAACAATATATTTACTTCTGTAATCTGCACAACAGAGTATAAGTTTGTAGAAAACAAGTATTTTATTTTCTTTATTTATCTGCTAATCAGATAAGTAAACTTGTCTGGAGGCAGTTTTCCACCACAACCCGAGACATAATGCAGTAAAAAGATAATGCATAATCATGACAAGAAAAAAAATCCATAAAATCAGCTAAGGAAAGAGACAGTACATTTATCATCTTAGTCTGCAAATATTCAAAAACTGTCAATATATTGTGAAACAAATGACTACTGATAGAAAATCATTTGCTAGCAGTTTATTTATTTGCTTATTTATATATTTGTTAACTGGGTAGATATTTTGGTCCAGTGACACTTTCCAGGCATAACCCAGCCAGGTTAAAGAATATACTTTACAAATTCAGGAAATACAAATTAAATTACAGTAGTAAATGTGGGTGTATGATATAATAAAGACATTTGGCATACCCCAGACCAAAAGTCAAGACATGCAGTATAAAATAATGCTGTATAATGAAAAGCAGTGCAATGAGTAATATGAAATGCAAAGTGTATAAAGAGAGAGACAATGAATACAATGACCGTTGGTGGGTGCATGGCACTGTGATAACATTGGGACATTCTAAGAAGAATTTCACTCGCACATATCCCAACCATGGAACCCATGCCCCTTGTTATGAAAAAAGAGCGACATAAACAAAGAGACAGATGCACTGGTCTCTCTTGAAGGGGATTGGCAATCCAATAATAGAGAATCTTAGAGAAAACCATAATCAGTGAAAGTCATGGCTTTACTTACAGAATACCACAAAATGTAGATTTACCTGTGGGATAACAGGAGTTTACCAGGAATTTGTTGTTGATGTTATAGCCAGCTTATGTGCAGCTGCAGCATCATGGAATTTTGGACTTTTGAAAAGGAGGATTGAACTGTGTGTACCCTGAAGGGATTCCTATCACTTTGTCAAAAGCTTAATTCCGTGAATGCCTATTCATAAAACCCTAATCGTCGAATACCCTTTCATCGAAACTTCTTCCTGAGGAAGGGAGTTGGTCGGTTGTCATTTCAAATTTGCCCTTTTCCCCAATGTAGTGAGATCTCGGAGTTGGTTTATATAATTGGGGGGTGGGGGTGCAGCACCTCACATTGGGGAGGGTGTGGGTGTGAAGCCCCCCACCTTGGTGAGTTTAAAATAATGTGTTGTTTGTTACGATTGCTCTGGTAGCCAAGTAGTTTTATTCCCTAGGAAAAAGTTTTGATGATGTAAATATTTGATGAAAGGGTGTTCGATGATTAGGGTTCGATGTATAAGCATTTGCAGAATTAAACTTTCCACAAAGTGATATAGACCCCCCCCACTGAAGTATGTGCTTCAGCTTGTAGGAAGTGGCCTTTAGTTGGCATCATTACACAGTAAACAAAGTGTACTTTACAGCTGCACTGTAAATAAACTGCACTGAAACCACACTGCTAGTCTCCAGTGTGTTGAATATATTAATCTAGTAGGTGTGGTGACTAACATTTAGTTAAAATACACTTGCTGAAATTGTACCCTTTTAGGTAACCACAATAAGAAGACATGGAAATGCTGCAACTATAATAAAAGTGGATTTCAGTGAGTGTATTGAAATGGAGGTGGGGGAACAACCCTCTCGAAGCATTTTGAGTGTAGATTGACTATTAGCATAGTAGTATATTCTAATGAAGTATTGTGAATTATGGTTAGAAACTGTGGAGCTTGATTTATTTGAACTACATTCACTAAACAAAGAGTGAAATGCAAGTTTTAATTGCTGCTTGTTAAGCTGTGCCAAACAGACTCAGAGATTTCCTTTGCCACACTCAATACATTAAAACTATTCCTAAACCAAGTTTAAAAGAATTACATGTAAAATAGTTGTAGAATAACAACTACTGATGAATGTTTTAACAAAGTGATGTGAAACTGGTGAAAGGCTGCTTGCTAATGATTTGCACAGTGACTTTACTAAGCTGCTGAAGACAATGTGCTGGGGGAAAATGTTCTTTCAGCATGAATTATGTGCTCAAATGGTTTACTCATGAAGCTACAGAAACCAGGCTATTCTGCATAAATCACTATTTCTTTATCCTTGCTCTTAATCTATGTGAATCCCTCCACCAGCTAAAGGAACTACAGTCATAACTAGAGCTGAACTTAAAAATGCATTCCTCACAAAAATTCAAACTGCATGTGCGGAAACAGCAGTCCACATTACCTAAGGGACTCTTGACTTTCAACCTCTAACCTTTCTCTTTCTCATCTACTAACACCACTTAACTCTACCTCACTCACCCTTCCCTGGCCTGACTGATATTACCCCACAGCATTTCCACCATGATGTAAACCTGAAAAATAATTAGGTAAAATGTACATTTCTCTCATAATTGTTGCTACGTGTAGTAACTGCTACAATATGTTTTTTGTTATATATTTTTACTTTCTATTCAGTTTTTTATATGCAGAGCTTACTGCATCTATGCTTCACTTTATTTTTCTTTGTAAATTCTTTCATCCAGGAAGTACCTGCACATTACCATTTGTGATTAATGTACAACCCCAGTAGACATTTTTATTGTCTGCTTCCCCACATCTCCAACATGTTGTCTTGCACCAGATTGAATTCAGCTTACGTTTTGGTATCACTGATGCAGAATATGTTTTGCATGTCTTGAGTAAGACTTACTTCTCACAAATTATGCAATACCTTCCAAGCCTCCTTTCATGCAGCGTCATCATCTTTCAGGGCTCATCTTCTGTAGTTTACCTCTCCCTTGGCTGCTCCTTTTCAACCTGTCCTATGTGACACTCCATATATTTGTAGATTTCACATACTAAACCCTTTTGTTTCACCAAAAATTTCTTCCCTTTTTTCCATCCTAGCCTTACATCCTCCTCTTCTGCATTTCTATCCTTCCTTAAGTCATGTAGTCTTAATTTGTCTGTCCAGCTTGTTTATTTCATTTTTCAAAGTTATAGTTCAACGTCTTTTCCATTTCTTATATTTTTTTGTCTCTCACCTACATCAGGTATCTTGTTCTTGTGGAAATATCTCCTCCTGATATTTTGTGCCTAGATTCTGATGTTTAACAATTTTTGAATTTTGCACTCAAACAATTTCTCTTTCAAGTCTTCCTTACCTTAACCTGCATGTATCTTACAGCAACTGAAAATCCATCAGACGATCATCTTCCCCTCACACCTCTCAACCAATTGGGGACAAATTTCAACAGAATCAGGGACAAGTCAAGAAAAAATCAGGGACAATCAGGGACACTTTTAAAATATTAGTGCTATTAACTTGAAACATTGACAGAATCAGAGCATATGAATTAATACACATTTTCTGAAGTAAAAGAAGTTTATAATTCTTAATTATTGTCATTATTCATTAAGTGTAATTCACCACCTTTCCTCCAAAAGTCACTAGTTTTAGGAGGGATTAAGAGGGACAGAGTTAAAATTTGAGTCAAAATCAGGGATGTCCCTGAAAATCAGGGACAGTTGAGAGGTGTTCCCCTCCACTTAATAAATCCCATATTTATCTTATTTTTTCTCTGGCAATCCAGTAATGCATCTTCCATTGCATAAAATATGATCATCCCATAAATCCCCAGTCTCATAACCTCTACCAAATTTGCACTATACCCCAACCATCTTCCCATTCCTTTGGTTTTAACATTTTCTGTTTCTTTTTTCATTGGCCTTTATGTAACTAACTCTCTTTTGTCCCCATCTGTACTAGTAATGTCTTTCGGCTTTTCCTGGTTAGAGGTTGCCACAGCAGAATGCCAGTCCGCTTATGATTGGCAGTAGATTTTTATGGTGCCAAGGTGCCAGCCCAATGCCCAACCTTCACCGAAGGCACACCCATTCACGCACACACTAACCTGCATGACTTTAAATGTCACTCAACTGTGGGTAGGACATGCAGACTCCAAACAGAAGCCGCTCCAGCCGAGAATCGAACTGAAGAACCTCTTGCTGTGAGGTGATAACACTAACCACTGCACCACCACGACCTCTGGCTGGAAACCTCTTACTGATTGTGTCATAAGTATGGCAGACACATATGTTCTAAAATTTGACATTCCCCACTCTCTTCTTCTTCCTTAGGTCACATAAACTTTCCCTTACATATCCCTCCTTTCCTACCTATCTTGTTGTCTTATCTGTATGTGCCTAGTCAAATAAATCATAATGAGAACTATCACTCTTCATAATCTCAGTCCTGCTCCCACTGAGTTCATACTACTAGACTGTTTATTCTGCATACCTTCCACCCTGCCTTCCACTTCCCCAGTGTTTTGACATCTAAGGTCACGTACAAATATGTAAACCTTAAATCCTAAATATGTTATTGCCCCTATAGATTTAGTACACACAACACATACCAACTCCATTTTCCTTGTTTAAAAATAAGGATTCTGTTGGTAAAATTTTATACCATCTGTCTGTCAGTGCAAAGGATTAAGTTTATGAGCTTTTAACAAGCTAAGTCCTGTGGTTCAGGGTTTAAATCTCTCATCCTAAATTTGACTACTGCATGCATCTGATTAAGTCACTTAACTATGCAGTGCTCTTGGACTGAGTTAGAAAATAGCCCATGTGAATCAGTATGTTACTCTTGTTAACAAACATAACTAAATAAATAATTTAATAAAACTTGACTCCTGTCCAAAGGCTTTACAAGACTTAAGAATTTCTGGTAGTGTGTTCTCTAGACAAAGGGACATGGGGTAAAAGTTATTTGGGTCCTCTGGAGCTCCCTTGTCCTATGGGAGAACAAGCATAGTAGTTTTGGCCATGGTGGCTGGTAAAGCCTGTCTGTCTAATGTATCTTTTAACATCATTGACAGAAACTGTATAATGTCTAGGCGAACGCTCTTATAATAATCATCTATAAAATGAGAATTGTTTTTCTGAACAATTGCATCATGAAAAATCAATGGTTAAGGCAGGTTAGGTGAATATCTATATCTCAAATACAGTATTCTAAATGACTGTTATGAGTTTACACATAGTTTCTGTATGGAAGATGGCATGTTAAAACAACTATGACCACAAAGAAATAGACTGAATAAAAGTGATGTGATATATCATACATGAAAGCATTTGGGAGACATGAGAATTATAAGGCAGTGGAGTGATATAAAAAAGTAATTGTAGGGAACAGGTTAACTGTATTAAGCTATAATTGGCTTTCGAGTTGCATAGTGACAGAGAATAAATAGCTATAATTTTCCTTTGAGGCACTGATTGCCAGTAATTACCCATCCTTTGAGGAAGAAACTATTATTGAAGAACTGTCCATTCTAAGACATGCTATTATTTTCTTAAAACACTATACCTTGGTAGAATAGTTTCTGTAATACAAAAATGGTCATACAAACTCTCTTAAAAAATCTCAGTTCACCAGATTTTTGCCTCATATTTCTGGTCTGTTCCTCATAAAATGTGCAGTTCTCTGGCAAATCACCGAGGATTATAGTCACTAATTACATAGATTTAAGTTTCAGACTTCATATCCTTCAAAACTGCATGCTAATGCTTATCATATTATTCTAGTAATTATCTAAGTTTATAAGAGCAATGTTTAAAATCTGCTACCATTTTGGGGCCTTTGTCCCCACATTATTTTAGTATTTGTCCAGATTTCTTGTACTAAGAATTTATTTATTTTATTTACTGGGAAAGAACACATTTTCAGCAGAGGACGCGGGAGAAACACTCCAGATGTAGATCTTTGGAATGCGGGAGGAAACCCATGCAAATGCAGGGAAGACATACATACTCTGCACAGCAGGCACCCCAGCTGAGAAATGAACTGGAAAACTTCTTGCTGTGAGGTGAGAACACTAACCAGTGCACCACTGTGCCACCCATGGCAGCTATATTCTTAACAGTAACATCTGCATATACCTGACCTACTTCTGTATTATGCAGAGTTTATTTAATTCAATTACCCAAATCACCAGCAAACTGATTATTGTCAGTATATGACAGTTTGAAGATAATAAGTTGGGTACAGCAGTCATTTCCTTGCTAATTCTGATTTTGACATTCTGTTTACTTGCTTCTTCTAAGTGAGTCCCACAGCCATGCAAGTACCACAGGTACAAAGTGTTGTCATATTTATTTCCATGTGGCCAAAAGTCAGTGTACAGCACATATTTGAGCTTGTTTTCTTTTTTTTCAAAAAGATGCAATGCCATTAACAAGAAAGAAAGTAACCAACTTTAAAGGACTATCATTTCCCATGACCAAGCAGGCATAAGTAAAAGTAGTAGCCTATAGCCAACATTTAATGAAGCAATAGGAAATAAATTCAGTAGTGAGCCAGATTCAGAAATGTCTTGCAGAATATGCAAAACTGTGCAATCCATGTTATTGTGATTGCAAAAGGATTGGTAGAATCATACAGCACAGGAATGCCTACAGACTATGCAGTTTGGTAGTTCGATAGGTATTCCTAATGTGATTGAAGTATCCAACATAGTATCTACATGACTGCAACAATTCATAGAGCACACTGGCAGCACTGGCACAGTAAAAGGAAAACCTGCATGTTGCCTGATACTACTAAAGCAAATCTCAGAATGCTGCTGCAGAAAGATTGCCAAGTTCCTGTAGCTGACATTTCACTGCTTTAGATCTGGCTGCATTGCAGATGTTGTGCTTTCATTGTTGGTTCATAAGACATAGACAAGAGGGAGAAGGTGAGTTTTATTTTTGTTTTCCACCTTTTTCCTTTTCTTTGAGTTTACTATATGTTGAGACAAGGGGTGTATAGAGTTAAGCCCCTGCAAAAAAATAATTGCTTAAGAGTGCTTACTACATTTTGAAGGTTACCAGTATAAGCATATGATATTTTTGTAGTTTCGATTTTTAGCTGTAATTATACTTGTGTAAATTAAATACCATGCAGTTAAGTGTAGAACATCCACAACAATGGTGTATGGAATAAACTGCATAGGTACATTCTAGTAATTTCTTGAATGTGCCATTATGTTCAATGGCCTGTGTGTTATAGCTGATGTAATAATTCTGGTTCAGACCCACACAAATCTTGTATCTGCTGACTGGTACTCATTCACACATTTATGCTTTGTAAAACTGAACAAATCAGGGTTGCTATTCATATTCACAGGTGGAATTGTGCAGGACAGTCAGGTTACATGGTTTGGATGGCTGGAGATATGCTATTTATGCATCTCTCAAACATACTAAACAGTGATGCATAAGTTGCCAGTTTGGCGCAGCATTTGCAGGATAGATTCAGGGATGTTCAATGTTTTATCACTGTTATAATAGCTTAAGCTATTTGATGTCTCATCCCCCGCCAACCATCCAACTTTCCAAAGCTTAATGGCACAGTCCACATGCTGTGTCATTAGCTCAAGCAGCACTCCGAATATAAACATGGTTGGGGCACCAACATTTTCTAAGCATCCTTGCTGTTGAACAGCGCTCCTTTATCAGGTTTCATTAAACTATCAGTTGGCTAACGATTCTTCAAGTCTGGCAGATACGTTCTTCTTGGTGAAAGCCTTCTACATTTCTTTTCTGAGGAAAGCTTGTGCTTTCTTCTGTGAAGTTATTGGTTTTGTTGACTAGGAAACTTCTATGTCAATTCTATCACAGTTGTCAGACACATTACTATGCGAATGCTTGTGTGAACAATTTGTGTAAAAATCTAGTTTTTAACAGTGCTTCTTACACATAGATACAGGTCTAGATATAGATATAGATACAGATATTGATATATGTAGATTTCCAAATCAGGTGCAGTAAATTTTGCTTTTGGAGACTGTCAGTAAATTTCTTGCTTCTAAACCACTTTTTTTTGCTGTGATAAAGTTTACTGACTCTTTCAAGCCCTGCAACACTTCTTCAGTACATCCTCCTCAGCTAAACTTATGGAGCAGTTACTGAACTTCTTGGTTCTTCCTTCCTCATCCATAAAAAGAAGAACATTTTCAGGGAGTCTTTGAGTATCTGGCTGATACCAGTTGTGCCTCAGTCACTGATGGGTAACTCTGCTGTGGCTCGATTTGGTTCCTTGCACCACTCATCATTTTCCCCCTGGTTCTTCTGGTGTAGCAACTAATCAGTCAATCAATTAATTAAATACTTCCAATTAAACTCAGTATTTAACCCTTTTTGGACCAGTGTATCATATCAATTTAATTAATTGAGTGATGCATTTTATGTGCAAATTGTTTTATTGGTTTCAGTATATATTATGTATTATCTGGATGTACTGTGTACTCCTTGAAGGCATAGTTGCTGAGGTGCTAGAGAGGTGAATGGGGCTTCTTTTTGTCTGTGAATGGAGTCTGAGCCCCTGGCTGGTATGCATGCTTTGGGTCTTTCTTTTTCCAGAGAGTCTCTCATGAAAAGCAAACAAAAAGCAAAAAAATCTTGAATTATTTTGTTTCCATTTTGGTTGACAGGCAAGACTTGCAGAGATTTGCTAAAGATTTACTTTCTGCTTTTACTTTAACTGTTACCTCTCCAGGAAAGAAAAGAATGTTCCCACACTTTCTGATTCTGATTTTCTCTTAAAACAGCAGGGATTGGAGGGAGAGGAAGTTGCACTTCAGGATTTTCTTCTTGCCTTGACGATTCTGATGAAAGTGTTGCTTCAGATTTCCAACCAGAAGACCTTTCTTTTTCTGAAACTTTGTCTAAGATGAAAGAGTTTGCAGGAGAATCAGACTGAAATTCCTATTGCTTAGCAAATGTATTATGATTTGTTATGGTTGGATATTCCTAATTTTATAGCAGTTTCTCCTGTTTTATCTGGTTTAAAGAATGTTTTTCTCATAGCTTGTAGTCTACCTGAAAGTCACGTTCCTACCCTTATGATGTCTGGCAGGATGTACATGAATCAGACTCACAAATACTTTCTTTATAATCCTAACGTAGACCCAGTGATTTTCCTGTTCAAAACTGCTTTTGCTAGACAAATTGCTATAGGTAACCTATTATCTTTGACAAAGTTGGGAATACTTTTGACAAATTGGGGAAGTAAGTTCTTTTTCCACTTTAACATTCAGAATTTTGAACTTCTTACATTCTAAAATGTTTACTTTTCTCTATTTATACCATAAAATGTTAACTGTTAACCTTCACTCTTCTAATTTGAAAAACAACTTTGAATGCCTCTTTACTGTCTGCTTCTCATTTAATTACACATGCCTTAAAATTTTCTTATGACACAACTGATACTGCTTCCGGGGTTGCTGCATCTGGGCCAGTCATGATTTTCTTGGTTGCATTCTCAAAATCTTTCTGAGGATGTTAAAATGAGATTTTAAATTTTCCTCAGCTCAAGTTCTGTTTGGCCATTCTGCTGTCTAGGTGCTTAATAGATCTGATGTGAAGGGAAAGATGATTCAAGAGGTGATCCATATCTTCCATCCTTCCTAATTTAAGACAAATAAACATTTTCTTTTTTCCTCAGGTCCCTTTTTAAAAAAGCAATTCAAGCTGCAAGTTGCTCACAAACAGGATTTTAATAAGCAATGTCAAGGAAGCTTACAGAAGAAAGGGAAGGGCATTCCAGTCTCAAGGACATACCTCTCAACCTCATAGTATAAAACATCTGGACAAAGTTTAAAATAATGGGAGAACAGTAGCCCAGCAATCGACAGATTTTAAATATTGCTTTTAAATTCTTAGAAAGTTGCCAGAATAAAATGATTTGTACTAGCCTGCATTTTCTGAAGAATATGAAGTCTGAAAGTCAGATTATGTCATCAATTTAGTGACTTCAGTACTCAATGATTTGCAAAAAAAACACAACTTTTATGAGAAACAGACTGAAAATATAAGGCAAAAATCTGGATATTCTGCAAAAATCTGGACAGTTGAGAGGTATAGTCAAGGACTGTCCAAAAAGTCATAATGACTATTGGCCTTTTCACCCCCCAATCCTGGCAATTTTCCTTAAATCAACATATTCCTGTGTGGCACTGGCTTGTTTCAGACAAATAGGATTTCAATGCCATCCAGTAGGCTTACACCTGACAATGGAAGTCTCTCCTTCTCTTCCTGAGGAATTCTTCTTGCCTAGCAAACAATCATCCCTGTTACCTCCAGTTACTGAACACATGTTATCTCAGGGAGTCCTAGAACCAGTGTCCGCCTGTCAGATGGGCAAAGAATTTTTATTCAAGGATTTTTATTGGGTGCCAAAGAAAGAAGGGACTTTGATACCTGTGCACGATCTATCCTTTCTCAATCTTTATGTCAATGTCTCAAATTGAAAATATCACTAGCTTTCCTGATAAAGCTAGACTTAAAAGATGTTTACTATCACATTTGCATTTGCAAGAGTTTCAGACAGTTTTTTTTAAGATTTTCTGTAACTGACTCACATTATCAGTTCTCTGTTTTACTGTTTGAACTATCTACACCTCCAAGGGTATTTACAAAGTATCTGGCTCAAGTAATTTCTTATTGTATACTTGCAGGCATTCCTATTTTCCATACAATAATGATTGTCTTATATTTTCATATTCTTTCTCCAACTTGTCAAGAGTCCTTAGCAAGTGTTCAGAATCTTCTTAGTCTTAATTTTCAAGTGAACTTACACAAATATTCTCTCATCCCTTTTCAAAAAAATGTTTTTCTGGGATATTGGTTAGATTCTACCCTTGGAAGAGCCTTTCTGCCTCAAGGCAAAGTAGAGAACCTCCAGAGTTTTTCTGAGGAAAAGGACTTCTGTCAGGGAATTTCTCATGATTCTGAGGAACATGTTTGTTGTGATTCTTATAACTTCCCTGGATAAACTTCACATGAGAAAAACACAGTGGTACCTTAGGTCAATCTGGACTCAGCATCTACACCTTTTATCTTTTCAGATCCCTCTATTGGGGTTGTAAAGAGGGAGATTATATGGTGGATAGCTCAGCTGTCTCATAATCCAGGTATCCAGTTCTCAGTTCTCTCTTCTGCCTCCTTATAAGTCTGTCCCAGCAATGCTTCAGACTTGGCATGAGAAGTGGATTTCAAAGGTGTGAAAGCAGAAGGTGTATGGAACAAACTCAACTGACAAAAGCACATAATTGTCAAACAGAGGATGTCAGTAATAAATGCCTTGAAAGCACTAAATCATCTCTGTTCTCTAAGACCTTTACAAGTATTCAAACAACATCACAGTGATGTATTACATAAACAACCGGGGATATCAGATACCCCTTTGCAGACTTGCTATGGTAGCCTGGGAGGTAGTAAGTCAGCTCAGTTTAATTCTTCAGGCTTCATACATTCAGTCAGAGCAAAACTTAGCAGTAGATAAGCTGCCTCCCAAACTGGATTTACTGACACAAAACAAGGGGTGCACTCAAACCTAAGAACTCTTCAACTGACTGCCTAGATGATAGAATTCTGATACCGTCTGGCACCTTATTTTATGAGAAAGTACAGCAGGTATGGAAGGAGCCTAAAAAACCTTGTACTAGCAAATCATGTAAGTGTAAGTGAAACATGGTGTCTAGCTGGTGACACTCTTAAGAACCAGGATGCTTTTAAGGCCAGCCTGAATCCGGTTCTTATTTATATGTTTGACTTACCGTCCTCTGGTCTTTCTTCCTCATCTATCAAGATTCATTTGTCAGCCATTTCTGCTTGTCTGTCCTTGGATCTCCCCTTTCTATGTGTTGTCAAGTGAAGCAGTTATTGAAGGAAGTGTTATATATCTGTCCACACAAAAAACAACAGGTTGCTTCTCCTTGGAAGCTTAACTTTGTTCTTGGAAAGCTTACACTTTTTCTGTTTGAACTAGATCATCAAGTTGATCTGATGCTCTTAACTTGGAAAATTGTTCTAATTATTGTACTGACTTCTGCTAGAAGAACATCTGAGTTACAAGCTCTTATGATTAATTAGCCCTACTTCAATTTCTATAAGGGTGAGTTTCTTTGAGAACTAATTCTTGTTTTACGCCTAAAGTGGTCTCAGAGTTTACTTTGACACAATCTATTACTCTCCTTGTATTTTTTTCCTAAGCCCCAAAATAAGGGAGAAACAAAATTTTCATACTCTGGATGTCCCCAGGCTGCTCAGATACTACCTAGACAAAGCTCTGTCCTTTAGGAAAGCAGTTCAGCTGTTTGTTTCCTGTTAAGGTAAGAAGAAAGGACAAAAGTGTCAAAACAGACAATTTATAGATGGTTGTATCATGCTATTTCTATTTGCTGTTCTCACCATAGCAATACACTTCCAGGTAGGGCTTTGGCTTCTTCTGCAGCTTTCTAGAAAGGGGTGGTTTCTAGAAGTATTCTGAAGGCAACAGCTTAGTCCTTTGTACATACATTTACAAAGCACTATAAATGGGATATCTAAGCTATGATAATTTATCCAAATAACTTAAGCTACTGCAACTGTGATTTTCTGTTGTACATAGTACAATTGTGTAAAGAAACTTACCATAACAGGAGGTGTACTAATAGATCACTGTTGTAGTAGTGGTACCCTCTCTCTATCACCCTTTGTTTTGGTGTATTTTTCTGAATTGTCAAGATGTGTAAGTATATACCCATGTGATATAGAGTTACTACTGTGTTACATTTGCTAGCACTTGTTTTTTTTCCTTTCAGTACTACTGCCTCCTTTACTGGGCAAGAAAGTTCTAAAAATTTTTCTATTCTCTTTATACATGTAGTTCGGCTGATTTTCTGACAGAGAGTGAGGAGGATGCCCTTATACTTTGAAAAACTGGCCAGTTGGTGCAGGATGGGATCCCAAATAGCTTAGGCTACTGCACCAGTGATCTATTAGAACATCTATTGCTATAGTAAGTTTACTTACACAGCTGTAGATTATCTCTAAATCTTGGTCAATGTCTTATAATGCGACTCTCAACCTATTAAAAAGACATTTTTTTTCATAATGGAAAGCAAAGCATATGGCTATAATTAGTATTTGGAATGTAAAATGTTCTAAAGGTTATACTTCATAATCTCGAATTACTGAAATCCCTATTTTCAGTAACCCAAGACCATGAAGGCGAAAACCAGAATGCTGAATGTGCATAAGAGCAAATTTGAATATCTCAAATCCGCTCTTATGCATTTCCAGTATGTCGCATGTAGTGTTATGGTGCCTGAGATTGCAGGTAGTGTTTGTGTGTGTTTTTGTATGTTGTATGTGTAAATGTTAGTGTGAGTGTTGGATTTGCTGGTGTTTGTGTATGTGTGATATGTATTTGTGTGCGAGCGAGTGGAGGATGGCGTGGTGTGAGTTTTTTTTTATGTTATGTGCGACCTCGGAGTTGGTATATATAAGTAGGGAGGGTGTGAGGGTCACAGTAGTGTAGGGTTGTGTGGTTTGTGTTCTGTAGGTGGAATGGTGTGTGTGTTATGTGGTGTATGTAAGTAATTCGAGATTATGAAGTGAAACTGTTCTAAAGGAGTAAAATGTTCCATTTTTGTGGTGGTCAGTAAAACCTTATTGTAATGAAGTGAAGGTCTGCTTGCATTACAGACTTTTAATCAGCTCTTTTAGGATTTTCCTGTAGCCATTATAACATGTCCCAGTCCTTGGATTAAATGAGATGAAACACTTAACCACTAGGCACACTTTAGAGCAGGTAAATATGCACAAATTGTAATTAGCTCTTTTAGGATTTGCCTGTAGGCATTATAACATGTCCCAGTCCTTGGATTAAATAAGATGAAACACTTAACCACTAGACACACTTTAGAGCAGGTAAATATGCACAAATTGTCAAAAAATAAATAATAATACTAATGAACATGATTGGCTAATACAGGCTGCCAAGATGTAAGACCATGGTGCTTCTGGGATTCAAGTATTGCCTGTAATGACCCCCTGCATGGTTTTATAATGGCTGGAAATCAGATTACATATGAAGTTATTGTATTCATTTTAGTATCTAAATGTATATTTCTACACTACCTTGATTTAAAATAGTTTCACTCTTAGAAGTGAAATATGTTTTTTGAGGGTGTGAAATATATGTTTCTATTGGGAATCCAGTTATTCACAATTTTTTAACTTTGACATTATCAACATAACTGTTTTGCATATTTTACATCAAAGCTGATAGATTTGCCTTTGTTCTCAGACTTTGTTCCAAATGCCAAATGAATTTTCACAACCCTGGCTATTTTTAGTATCTTTGTTCCAAATTATACATTAAGCCATGTTACAGGAACTTCTTAGGAAGTATGCTTGCACCATTTTAGTACCTAGTTAGAAATGTGATTTTGCAGAATAAATAAAGACTGATTTTTTTTTTGAGAGAAATGCATATAATCTGCACATTTTATGCCCTGGCAACATATAAATAACAATTTAAACAATAAATAAAAAGCTAAAGGTATACCTTGAAGCACCCATGGACTTCATTGTAATTGTGATCACTACTGAAATGCACCTTATTTAGGAGGTAAATGGATATATGTCAGACCACTTTTAATGTATGCAAGGGCTGGCATTCTGGCAGAAATAACTAGGTAATTCTACAGTCAAGCAGTCACTGTGTATGCATATATGTAAGTGTGGGGGGGTGTAGATTTGGGAGGGGTGATTTGGCTGCAACTACATTATTTTCTTTCTGACTTACTTCCTAGATGAGAATTCTTAGAATGAAAGCAACAAATTAAAATGTAAATGGTGTATATAACATGCTTTTGAGTTTCATTGTTTCTTATTAATACTGAATTTCCTATTTCTCATGCAATTTTTGACTATTGCATTGTTTTCTGACCAACTGAATATCATACCGCTTAACATCATAGTGCAAGAAATCAGGACAAAACCTAAAATAATGGGGGGAGAAATCCCCCAAAATAGGGACTTATTTTAAAATTATGCTTATAAACTCAGAAAGTTGTTAGAATAATAGAATTTGTGTTAGCATGAAGGACGTGAAGTCTGAGACTCAAATATATATGTCATTATTTAATTACTTCAATCATCATTTTTTTGCCACAAAACCATACATTTTGTGAGGAGAAGACCAAAAATAAGAGGCAAAAATCTAGACATTCTGCAATAATCTGGAAAGTTGAGAGGCATGCTGAATATACTCATGTGAACTGTATAATGTGCTGCTCTGTTGCATGATGTTCAGTTTACACAGTTGAAAATGGTCAACAGTCCAGTCCACCTACCCAGTCAATAAATAGTGAATAAATAAATACAAATAAAATAAAGAAAAGTGATGTGTAGATGTCTGTAAGAACATGCTCATCTTAACAAGAAATATACTACTGAGAAGAATATGGTTGTCCCTATCTTTTATAAAGCATTGGTCCAAACATATACCTAAAAGTAAGTAATTTTTGTACCACTGTGTTGGGTGTATGTCTGTATGAGTTCATAATGCATAGCTACAATCTGAATGTTTAATGAAACAGCAGTTCCTTCATCTCATAGACATTGCTAAGTTGTGCACGGAGTTGGAATTTACAGTCACCTAACTGTGTTGCAGTTAGACTCAGGTTGCTATGTTTCACATTAAATCACAATACTTTCTTGAATTTACAAAAAGTCCTGAAACTTCACGTGCCACATCAGTCTGCTATTTTTAGCCGCCATTTTACTTGTTGCCCTACTTCTTTGGAAAAACTGTTGCCTACATGATTTCCTATCTTCCAGTCACATCAATGCAGTCATTCTGTATGTAAACACAGCCATTGGGAGATGCAGAGATGCATTGTGAAGTCCTCTCCATTAAGTTTTGCTCTTTTGTCTGTCCCTCTCTTTTAAACAAATGCACCAGGGAGCATGCTGATGTTTTCACTGCAAACGGAAGACTGTGCAGAATTGTCAGTAGCTGCTGCCAAGACAAATAAAATTTTCCTTTGCAGCCTGTGTTCTAGAGATGTCAGCAGGTCTTTTGTCTGTTGCACAGATTCATCTTTTTATTGGTATGTTGCTGCATATGTTTCTTAACTTTTTTATTTTAATTCATAAGTATTGCTGCATTTTCCAGGCATTGCATTGATAATCACATCTTCACTCCACTTCACACAATGTGATATTGGGCTAGAGGTGTAACATAAACAAGAATATTAATTTAACAGTACAGTTTATAATGGTTTGTCTTTGTAAACATCTCGCTTTATGTCACAGGAGACTGTGTGTGTGTGTGTGTGTGTGTGTGTGTGTGTGTGTGTGTGTGTGTGTGTGTGTGTGTGTGTGTCTCTGTGTGTGTCTGTGTGTGTGTGTGTGTGTGTGTGTGTGTGTGTGTGTGTGTGTGTGTGTGTGTGTGTGTGTGTGTGTGTGTGTGTGTGTGTGTGTATCCAAAAGACAAACCAGAGAAAATAAATCTAATTCAGCGTTCATTGTTCAGTGAGACACAAGCTCAGGACCACTACAGTGATCTTAAATATGTTTGGTACCTACCAAATAGCTCCATAAACCCTATCCCAAAAACATGTGTCTAAATCAACCCTGAACGTATCAAGAGTAGTGGTCTTTCTGATCCTTAATGGCAATTCATCACAGGGTTCTATACTGGGCCCGCTATTGTTCTCTATTTTCACAAATAACCTCAATAGCTCTACACAACATGCCACACTCATACAATATGTGGATGATTCAACCCTGATCTGCTCCACCTCATGTCCCACCACCCTACATACACTCACTTAAGATACCTTTAACTCATTAGAAAAATGGATATCGGGTATCCAGCTAGTTCTAAATCCCAAAAAGACAAAACTGCTACTATTTACCCTTAATAGACAAAAAAACCCTCTCCTTTACCATAACATCTAAGGACAGCACCACCATCTCCCTTTCCAACCACACCAAACTTCTGTGCATTGAAATAGGCAATAATCTCCACTTTGATGTTCACATACCATAAAACTAGCACACAAAAAATTAGGCTCCCTATACAGGCATAAGTCCTTTCTCTCATAAAAAGCAAGAGTCACTCTTACACAAAGCCACCTCCTCTGAACTCTATTATACGCAGCACCAATCTTTACCCAAATCAGACAATGTGACCTAGACAAACTAGAATCATGCTACAATAAAATAGCCAAGTTTGCTACTAACTCAACCTATAGAACCCATCACTGTGCTGCACTAAAAGAACTAAAATGGCTTGAGCTACCACAGCTACTTAATTATCACCAGCTGGGCACAGCCTACAATATTCTCAAATATCCTGAAAAAAACCCCTCATTATCCAACCTGCTTACTATCTATACTGCAAACCATTACCTAAGATCCAGTGAAAAATCTCTCCTCTCCATCACCAAGGCTAACAATAATGCAGGGAAATCGCTCTACTCCCACACCATTGTCAGAAATTGGAACTCTCTTCCCCTATCCGTGTCCTCTGCCCGCTCAACATCCATATTCAAAAACTCCCTCAAATTGCACCTTCTTAGTACCTGGTTATGCCCTTGTATCACATAACCCTACCCATACTACTATTAACTCCCCAAACTCCTCTCTGATCACATGCTGGATCTCTGATCCCCTGTAGGCTTGGTCATCTGAAAGGGTGCTTTTAACTGTAGAATCTTACCTGATATATTTTCTTCTCTTACCCATGTATAACTGACATTGTTTTTTTACCTATGTTCTATGTCTTCTTTTACCTGGAGTGTTTTATTAATTTCTTGTTGTTATATTACTATGCTCAGCATACATGACAAAACCTGTTTTGTGTATTATACTGGATGTACTATAACTGACATTGTCTTTTACCTATGTTCTATATCTTCTTTTACCTGGAGTGTTTTATTAATTTCTTGTTGTTATATTACTATGCTCAGCATACATGATGTAACCTGTTTTGTGTATTATGCTGGATGTATTGTATTTGTATAACTTGATGCTGGAGCTTTTCTCCCTGGGCCTCCGCTGAAAATGGACCTGGTCCAGTCAGAATTTCCCAGTTAACAAATGTGAAATAAAATAAATACATAAATAATTCACCAGCCTTATGATAAAAATATGATTCCCCAAGTTAGTATTACAAACATTACCTTAACTTCATACCAAGTGCACTCATTAGGGTGACATCATTCATACATTTATGTGCAATTATAAAGTCATCTCTGACTATTGTGTACAGTATTGCATACAGTGCAATTTCTCCAATAAGTTCTTATAGTTTAGTTGTGTAACTCCATCAACTTGTTTAGTAAAACACTTCTGAGTTTTTTCCAACTTAGTTAACTGAAAACGATTGTAGATATAAGCAGCTTCCCAGTATTTCATATGAGATCTTGCAACAGCCTTATAGGGAAGAATTAGGACTTCTCATCATGACTTGAAATACAATACAAGATATCCCTGATAAATGCATAATACATCTTAATGACCATTAGAAGACTGCTCTTATATATTAATTGGCTGTTCACAATTAAACTTAAATTGCTAACATTGTTCTCATTGCTTAATATAAACTTTCTAGTGCATATGGAGAACATGGATTATTACAATCAAAGTGTATTACTTTGGTTTGCTAGCATTAAATGCCACGTGCTTACTCAGTGACCAAGTATACAGGGTATATCCTAATACTGCTGTACTGCAGCTTAATCTTCTACCTTGTTTTAGTACCATCATCAAACTTACCAAGTAATATATTCACATATGAAAGAGCAACGGATGACATTGGCTGAAACTGAAGAGAATGTGGCACAGGAAGATGTTCTAGAACTTTCTATAGAATGCCCACAGGGAATGGAGAACAAAGAATGTGTCCTCAGTTTAGAAGAAAATTATCTAAGAGAAGAGTTGCTTGGTTTAATACAGATGGACAGACATATCAGGATCAATGAAAGAAATCGACTACAGAAAGTCAATAAAACCCAAAAAGTTAGAAGTTTGATAAAACAAATGAACGCAGTAATTAAGACTGCCCATAGAGATTCATGGGATATAACAAAAGTAAACAGTATATATTGCTGTGCAGCTAAATTAATAGCAGATAAAGTCTTACCACAATAACACAGGGCAGTAAAGAAAAGGATGGGGAGGAATCAAATGCCATCATGGAAGTATTGAATAGAGAAAACTATAAAGTAATTAAAACATCAAGCGTCACTGTTAGAACAGTATAGAAGAGGGAACAGATCAACAAAAATACTCAGAAAGACAGATATGATAAAAACAATGCAAAGTATCACAACAGGGTCTGAATGGAGAGATGATAAGTCAGCAATCAAAGGAGAGCAATATTGCTGTAATTGAATTCATCCTCTAGTCTTGGTGAGTACCTTCATGAGGTGGACCCTGTTTTTTTCACAAACTCTCATCAAAATGACGCTGATATAGACTGCATTTTATATAGCATATATCATGGACAGAAGCAGATTAAAAAATAGAAAAGATAGCTGGGTGCACAAGACCAAGGATAAAAAAGTGCCCAATCCTGGTAGGCACACTGGTGCCGGGACGGGAAAAAAATGACAGTGTAGAATCCTCAACACACAGAAATATTCCTACAATGGGACTAGGCCAGGGCCAGGGGGAGAATGGCCCCCAGTTGTAGAAGGAAGTAGCAGTCCACAAAAATCACAAAAACTAATCGGTCAAAAAGAGCCAAAAAGATGATAGTGTAGACTATTGAGGATAAGAAAGAAATTATGTATTGTTGCTATTATACAAGAAGCCCAGAATTTACAGACAGAAGATATACAAAAATATTAAGAGAGAAATTAGAAGAAAGAAACATACTTCCACAAGAAAAAACTGTTAGAAGCTTCAGATAAAAAAAGTGTTCATTAATACAACAGATTTATGAAAAACATTATATAGACCAAGAAACCTTAATCCATTTGGAAAAGAAGTATCCAAGGAAGTGCAAAAATATAAAGAACAAAATTTAGAGACCTTTGAAAGGTATAAAAATTAAATAGGACATGGGAAAGAAAGACAGATCTGATATGGTGCAATATTTATGCAAAGGAAAAAGCCAAATTAATCAACACAAAAAAGGCAGTCTCAAAGATATTTGAAGAGAAGTACAGGCAAAGGCATCCAGATGTGGAAAATTTCACAATAAAAAAAAAAATAAGATCACAAAGAGGGAATGTAGGAGAGAAGATTAGTGAAGTAGAAGTTAAAAAAAAACAGAAATTGAAGTTATGGAATACTTGAGAAGTAAATATTTTAGTGTAGAAAGTATAACACAGGTTACATCACAGCATGATGGAATGAGTCCTCAAAGTAAGGAGAAACAGGAGACTCAGGAGACAACTGAAGAAGAAATATCAACATGGGAAAGAAAAAGATCTAATATGGTATAATATTTATGCAAAGGAGAAAGTAATCAATACAAAAAGAAGAGCACCATTGATATTTGAGAAATACAGGCAAAGGCATCCTCACATGGAAAATTTTACAATACAAAAAAATAAGAAAACAAAGAGGAAAAGTAGAAAAAAGTATTAGCAATGGAGAAGTTAAAGAAATAGAAACTGAGGATTTGGATTACCTGTGAAGTGAAGGATTTAGTGTAGAAAATCTAACTCTGATAGCAGTACAGCAGGATAGAGCAATGACTTCCCAAATTAAGGAGAAACCAGTGGAGCAAGAAACATCTGATCAGTTGCTGTATGAAGATACTTTGGAGCCTTCCACAGGAAACAGTACAAAAAATTCAGTTGGAGTTGCACAGCAAGGGGAGGAACAGGAAACTGTAGCAACTCTGATGCAGTCAATGTTATGGTATGAGAGGGCAGTGAGTTCTCATATGACAGAGTAATGGATGACACAGAATGAAACTGAAGAGAATGCAGCATAGAAAGATGATCTGGAACTTTCTATAGAATGCCCAGAGGAAATGGAGAACAAGAAATGTGCCTTCTGTTTAGAAGAAAATAATCTAAGAGAAGAGGTACTTGATTTAATAGACATGGACAGACATATTAAGATTAATGAAAGAAACAGACTACAGAACGTCAATAAACCCCAAAAAGTTACAAGTGTGATAAACCAAATGTACACAGTAATTAGGATTGTCCATTGAGATCATACAACAAAAGTAAATAGGATATATTTCTGCGCAGCTAAATTAATAATAGATAAAGTCTTACCACAAAAATATGTGGTAGTAAGGGAAAGGAGGGGAGAAATTGAATGCCATCATAGAAGTATTGAATAGAGAAAAGTATAAAGCAATTAAGACAAGAAGTGTCACTGTTAGAAGAGTATAGAAGAGGGGAAAGATCAATAAAAACACTCTGAAAGATAGACACGATACAACCAATGTGCAGTATCAGAACAGATCAGGATCTATCAAGCACTATCACAAATAATAAGCTAAAAATATGAGCACAGGCAGACAAACTTATGCAAATAAATATAAAGGAAAAGTACAAAATAAGCAATTTATTAATGTTCCAAAAAGTTTTATAGAGAATTGGAAAAGAAGGCAAAAGGAAGTGAAACTCCACCAAAAAAAGTAGAAACATATACATTTTGGAGAAATATCTATGAAGATCTTGTGCAACCTAACAAAGATGCTAAATGGATAGCAGAAGTAAAAGAAAGAATAAAAAGCTCAAATGTACAGGATATGAAATGGAATGAAGTAAGGGCCAGAGAGATTGAAACAACATTCAAAAAAGCCCCTAACTGGAAAACCCCAGGCCCAGATGCAGTACCTAACTTCTGACTAAAAGTATTAACATGTTTACATGAAGATTTAGCCATGAGTACGAAGCATTTATATGCACACCCTGAACAAACACCAGCCTGATTAACAACAGGAAAAACAATACTCCTACTTAACAGCAAATCTGCAAGCCATCCTAAAAACTGTAGATCAATAACTTGCCTTCCAACAACGTATAATCTATACACTGGAATTGATGCCGACAAGAGTATATAGTCATTTAGAAGAAAACTCAGTCATGGCAATAGAACAAAAATGTAATAAAAGAAAGTCATATGGAACAAAGGATCATTTGTTGTTAAAGTCATAATGGAGAACTGTAAAAAGGGAAAGAATCTAAGTATGGCCTGGATAGACTACAAAAAAGCATTTGTCAGTATCCCACATTGATGGATAAAACAGTGCTTAAAAATGTATAAGATACACCCTATACCAATTGATTACATTACAGCGACCATAAAACAGTGGCAAACCACTTTGCAGTTAAGCCGTAATAAAGGACAATTTTTTATTCCAGGGATAAAAATTCAAAGGGGGATATTCTAGGTGACTCTTTGTCACCACTGCTCTTTTGTCTTGCACTTAACCCATTAAGGTGTCTACTTAACAGATTAGGTCACGGCTACAATTTGGCACCCAGAAAACAACAAAGTGTAAAGACTTTTCATTTTCTTTTTCTAGATGATTTAAAAGTATATGGTTCATCAGATGAGAAACTGTAAACACAACTGCAAGTGGTCGAAACATTTTTAGATAATATTAATAATGTCATTTTTTTGATAAATGTGCAAAAGCGACCTTTAAAGCAGGAAACCTGCAGCACCAAGAAAACATCAGTCTGGGACAAGAATGTGATATAAAAGAACATAAGCAAGAGGGAGTCTATAAATATTTGGGAATTGATGAAGGATCAACGATAAAACATGAACAACTATGAAAAAGATTAGTAAGGAATATTTTAAAAGACTAATATTAATACAAAAACCAGCAGTGACATCTAGGAACAAAGTCCAAGCTATAAAACAATTTGCTCTTCCTATCCTAACAGTTTTGGAGTGATTGACTTGTCCCAAAAGTTGTTGGATACGTTAAACAGAAAACAGGAAGGATGCTTCATGTTCATCAAATGATTTATAAATATCAGTGCATACCAAGATTATATATTCCCCCATTCTGAAGGAGGTATGGGCCTCCTCAAAATTGATTACATGTATAGATCTGCAATCGAGGGACTGCCTATATATCTGCTGATATCACAAGACCCAAATGTAGTGAAAGCTTTGAAACATGAGGAGAATAAGTCTAAGCTGACTTCCCTGCTTAGTTTAGCATAAGCATATTGGTGTCAATGAATGAATGAAAACCAAATCAGAAGTAGATAAAAATCAGGCAGCAACTGAATGTGCCAAAAAAACAAAAGAAAGAATATAAGGTGGAGGCTCAGATGAGACGCTGAGAAGGCAAGAAATGTGGAAAATGCATAAATGTAGTTGCAAGTATAGAAAACTCCTGGAAGAGCTTCATGTTGATCAGGATCAAATGAAAGAATGGTTAAAGAGAGGCAAATTCAGACCAAGAGAGGAAAGGTTAATATTGGTGGCCCAAGATAGTGGGCTATGTACACATTGATTTACAAAGTCCATTGAACATGTGGGAGAAACAGACAAATGCAGGTTTTGTAAAACAGAAATAGAAACAGTTGCACATGTTGTTTCTGGCTCTGACATACTAATGGCAGAAGGACTGTATACTGAAAGGCATAACAATGTGGCAAGACTGTTGCATTGGGGATTGTGCAAACATTATAATACTGAGGTAATGAAAAACATTGGAAACAGGAACCTCAAAGCATCATAGGAAATTATAAAGTTTATATGACATAGGATCATCCATTACCAACAGTTCAAAAAATAGATGGAGAAAACCAGATATAGTACTCCATGAAAAGAAAACAAAAGTAGCATTGATCATTGAAATTGGTACATCCAGTGACTACAGTATCTTACATACAGAAAAACACAAAGTCATAAAATACCAGGATTTGCAGGCAGAAATGAGGGCAGTGTGGAAGAAGGATACCTACACATTTCCAGTAGTAGTAGGAACAATGGGTCTTATAAAAAAGAATTTACATTCATGCTTAGATATGTTACCAATATATGTAACTCCATGCGAATTGCAGAAGGAGTCATTATTAGGCACATTGCAGATGCTGCAAAGAGCACTTCTGGCTAGCATCAAAGATTGAAACAATACTAATTTCATGAACTTTAATCATACTTTGACTTAGGAATGGGGTCCATTCCCATCATGGGATTAGGAACTCAAAAGACTTGAAGAAATTAAAGAAAGAGAGAATATATTATTTTGGGCTGGAAAGTAAAACATGGATGTTAAACAACAAGGGTCTAAGCACTGAACCCTATGTAACTCCAACAGTGATCTTCTTATCATGAGAAGCAATGTCCTCAGTTTTAGCTTTGAAGGAGTTATTGGTCAGTCATTCATTAATCCATCTATTAACATGGTGATGGATACCCGTTTCATATAAGATGGATATAATTTCTCTGTGTGGCACAGAATCAGATGCCTTCCATAACTCCAAATAGATTGAATCAACTGCTATACCTACATACACTGATTCACATTCATTTTGATAGAAACTTAAGTTGGTCAGACATGATCTACCATGAAAAAAAAATATGCTTAAAGTGTCCAATGTGGTGTATAACTCCTCTGTTATTAAGGAAACCTCTTTCAAAACCATTGTCTATAATGCATGTAAGTCTATTTTGATAGTAACTATCTAGTATATAATTATTACCTAATTTAAATAAAAGAATATTGACAACTGTTTTCCATATAAATGGAACAAATCTGCTGAAACAAGCAATGCATACAATGTAATGTAGATACACTCATTTTCCATAAATTAACCAGTAAAATGCTGTCCGGTTCGATTCTCAGCTAGTGCGTTTTCTGCGTGGAGACATGCGTGAATGGGCGCCTTTGTTGAAGGTTGTGCATCAGGGCTGGTAACTTGGCATGCAAAAATCAACTACCAATCATTAGCGGACCGGAGTTCCGCTGTGGCGACCCCTAACTGGGAAAAGCCAAAAGACACAACAATAACCATTAAAGCCATCAGGCCCAGCTGCTGAGTGTGGTTTAATGGTACTTAATGATTTTTCAACCACACTCAGTGTTAAAGTAGGACAGATGCCTGTATCATCATTTGAATTAAAATAGGCAGCTGGAACATTTTTTTCATAAGGCTGAAAAGTTATCCACAAATAATTCAACTAATTGAATTTGACTGACAATTAGAGCTCTTCATTAATTACAATAATGTTCAAGCTGGAATCCTTCCTGTAACTCCTTAAATGCCCATACAAAGCAGTAAATGATGATAACTTAGAATTTTGTTTTGTATCTCTCAACAGTCTCCCAAAACTTGAATTTAACTTCTGATAGTTAGCTTTGTTAATAATGCTTGGTATCCTTAATCCTTTTATATCTCTGCCAACTAGACTTCTTTTTTCTGAGCCTATCACATTTTCCTGACAACCACTATGCACACATTTCCTAAAACATTTACTACTACTAGATATTTGAAGAAAACACTCAATGAGATGATGAATAAAAACATAAAAAAATGCAGTGTGATGAAGTACATGCCTGTGTAAAAGCTTGAAGTTATTTGCGCATGCGCTTGCGCATGTGTATGTGTGTGTGAGCTCGTGCATACATCTTTTGCTAAAATATTTTTCGTATCTTATTTCTGTGAAGTACCTTGACATATGTCTGTGGATGTGAGGGGGATTTGCAGTCATTTTCACTGTAATTGTCAGTAATGAGTTGAAATATAGTACTGTGTTTATCTAACTATCTACACACACTCACAAACACACACATATGTATATATATATATATATATATATATATATATATATATATATATATATATATATATATATATATTCCAAGAATAACCAGTGTGGTCACCAAGGCTATCAGCATAAAACAAATTTATTGAAACAAACAGAATAAAAATATGGTGACCACTCTTTTTATTCTTGGAACCTATACTTATACTCTACAGTGGTGTTTGTTGGGTGCCGCGTCCTTTGGTTTACCCACACACACACACACACACACACACACACACACACACACACACACACACACACACACACACACACACACACACACACACACACACACAGATAGATATGTCTATTCATTCATTTGATCTAATATATACAGAGTCAATAAAGTGGTTATAGTTGCTAGGCACATCTGTGTGCATATGTGTGTGTGTGTGTGTGTGTGTGTGTGTGTGTGTGTGTGTGTGTGTGTGTGTGTGTGTGTGTGTGTGTGTGTGTGTGTGTGTGTGTGTGTGTGTGTGTGTGTGTGTGTTTGTGTGTGCATGCACTCCTTTTCCCACTTTTGGATCTTCCACAAGCTCACCAATATGTACCAAAATTCCACACGACTGATTCCACAAATCCACATGCTAAAAAACTGTTATCATGCTTCCAGTTGTTTCTCTGTTAACTATCTCTTTTCTTTCTGACTACCTGAAACATATACAGCAATCATTCTATATAGCATATGTTTCATTTTCGTATACCACCAGTGAAACTATCCTAGCTACTACTGTTACATGATGAAATAATGCCAGACAAGGGTTTTTAAACAATATAGATATATATTTTTTTTGCTTTCAATGTTTTTTTTTCTTTTCTTTTTTTCATTGTAATGCTGTGACTCCCATAAATAACGCAGAATACATTACTGGACCAACATTGCACATTACCTTATTCCTTCATAATCCCTGAAGTTACTTTTTTATTTCATCATATCCAATCGTTATGCCAAATAAAGAGATGAAATCTGTGCTTAAACACACATAGCATTTTAACACATAAACCGGCCATGTTTAAGGTACCATGATTGTGTGGTTGTGTGTGATATCAGCATTGCTAATCAAATATAAAAGACTCCAAGCTACTCTGCACATTGAGCAGCCCCTGCTTGATGTCAAAACACATGCTCACTGTCACTCTGAGGTGCAGCAAGGATCCTGTAGACAATGTAAACACAGGGTTGTAAACAAACCTGTGCTCTGTAAATGAGTACACATAAATGGTGCAACAATCGATATGAGAACTTGGAAAACATACAATGCAGGGGAAGCCTAACAGTATCAGTGGGCAAGGGAAGTTGATATAGATGGACATTGCATTTGGTGCAGGTAGTAGTAGGTAGGAGCTTCACTATCATTGTCATGTATATTGGGAAATAAATGGGCAATAAATGTTCATAATAAACTGACTGTGATGTTTGAACAGACATGCAGGTGACACAAGTTTATAAATTCCCATGCTTTATATGCATTGAAGTGCCAATGCAGGGGTAGTGGGAAACTTCATACGTAAAAAATGTGGAGCAGTTAATAAGGAACACTCCTGGACATAATTCCCATATGAGTACTGATAGTGGAAATCATATTAACATTTGTAGCAGCAATATGCATGTTAGTAAGAGTAGGAACTGAGATAGTCAATACCTCCCAAATTTGTATGTAATACAATCCACAAGGACCTGCCACAAAAACAGAACTGTCACTTTGAACAGCATATTAATTGAAGGTTATACTGCAATGCATTGGTACAGGGGTATAATTACAACAGCTGAGATGTAAATGCAAGGAGGATGTGGGACATGTCATAGGAAATATACTAAGATGGAGAAAATGGAAAACACATGTTATGTGAATGCAGTTGAGCAACATCTAGGTTGTGTGTGCATGAATGTCAGTGTATGCCTATGGATATGATTTGGTATGTGTGAAAGGAGGACCACTCATGATAGCTCTTAGGTGAAGCAAGATTTTGTAATGTCAAATGCTGCATGCACCATTTCACTGTATCAGATGTGAATGGAGTGTAAAGCAGTTAGGGCTATGTAAGCATAAACAGCATCGATCCCCTTTTTCACAGTTTCTGTATGAAGTCAGGGTGTTATGTCAACTGTCACCATCTTGATTCTGTCCAACTCACCTACCTTCTTCAACAGTCATGTCTGACTGTCTCAGGTCTTGTCTCACACAATCCATCCATGTCTTTGCTAGACACCCTCATTTCCTCTTGCCTTCTTCCTGTCTGTTCCAAACCTTCTTCTTCAGATTGTCTTCTGCTTTTCTGCACATGTGCAGAGACCACTGTACTCTGCTCTCCTTCACATTCACTGCAATTGCAGCTACTTTGGCTTCTGCCCTGAAGTCCTTATTTCTTCATCCATCCCGCAGTGTGCATCCTACCACCTGTCTCAGACACTTTATCTCCATCACTTCAAGCTTCCTCAGCTGCTTTGCCTTTACTGCCCAGATTTCTGTACCATACTACAGTACTAGTCACACCACTGCTCTGTACACCTTACTTTTGAGCTTCTTTAGTATTCTTCTGTTATACACTACTCCTTCCACTATGTGCCAGGTGGCTGCAGCCCCTCTGATTCTAGCTTTGAACTCCGCATTCAGACTTTCCTTCTGCTTCACAGCCCCTAACAGATATGTTAAGCTGTTAACCTGTTCTGCTATCATCCCATCTATTTCAGTTTTCACCTTTTTCTGATCTCCCCCGTTTGCTACCATTACGACTGTCTTATCTGAACTCAGTTTCATCCTATGTGTCATCAGTTTTACATTCCATTCCCCTCTCTTTTGCTGAAGTTCTTGCTCAGAGTCTGCTTGTAATGCCACATTGTCTGCATGCAACAACTTTGCTGATCTGTCCCCCTCAGACCTGTTTGCTAATGTGAGTCCATCACCGGTATGAACAACAGTGGACTCAGAGCTGAACCCTGATGCACACCCTCTTCTACTAGGAATCCCTCTGTAAGACTGAATACTGTTCATACTTGAGTCATTAGGTCCTTTCACATAGACTGCACTAATGCTACCAAAGCTGTTGGACTTCAAGCCATCATAGCACTGCACAAATTTACTTTCTAGCGACCTGAGGATATACATTCTCTAAGTCTAGGAATGCCCAATTTGACTTCTTCCTCATCTCTAGCTTTTTCTCTACTACCTGTTTCACTGCCAACATTGGGTCAGTTGTACTGCATCCTGTTCTGAATTTGAACTGCTCGACTCCCATCTTACTTTCTACTACTCTGCATGTTGGTTTATCAATCACGCTGTCCACAGCATTCATGTGATGTGACACGAGTTTGATCCCTTTGTATTGTCCACAGTTGTGGATGTCCCTTTTGTTCTTGTACATTGGCACCAGTATGCTTATTCTCCAGTAATCCGTGATATGTTTTTCTCTCCATACCACTATGTGTACACTAAAGAGCCATTTCTCCACTCCAACATCTTGATCATATCTGCTATGCCCTCATCTGAGCCTGCTGCCTTACCTCACTTCATTTTCCTTTGTGCTGTTCTTACTTATTTTAAGGTGGGTTTCTCCTCTTCTTTCATTGTAGGCTATGTCTGTAGACAACATGACTTCTGTGAGGTTTTCTTCATTCAGAAGCTGCTGAAAGTGCTCCTTCTACCTGCCTTTGATGTCCTGTGGCTGGTGAGCAGGTTGTTGCTGTCATCTCTTATAAAGGGTGTCTGACAATCTTCTTTAACTTTCTGTCTTTGCCTTATAGGATAATAGAGTTTCTTTGCACAATCTACCAAGTCACTTTTATGAAGCTGTTAGAGTGTCTCTGATGGCTTGTTCTTTGTTATTGCAGCTCCTCTCTTAGCATCCTTGTTAGCCAACCATTAGTACTTCTTTGCCTGGTCCATCTTTTCTATCTCCCACCCATTTGTGCACTTCTTCTTCCTTTTGATGACTTCCTGGACTTCTGCATTTCATCACCACCAGCTTTGCTTATGTGCCATATTTTCATACCTGGCTTGGCCACATACCTGTTCTGCAGCCCTCACACATGCTGTTTTAAGGCATTGCCATTCCTCTTCAAATCCACCCATTCTCTCTTCTTCTTGAGATGCTAGAGCCTGAGAATTTCCTTGAACTGTTGTGTTTTCTTTTCATTCAACTTTCAGATCTTCAGCCTAGTCTCTGTTGACCTTAGAGCCTTCTCTGACCACTCCTTGCAGCTGATTGTGGTAACCAGTTGTTTATACTGTGGGATGACTTTTTCAGTGGGGATGACTCTGCAATCACTGATTCTACCGCAGTGCCCTTTCCTTAATAGGAGAAAGTCTACCTGAATTGCATGTTAGCAACTGTTATATGTAAGTTTGTGACTGTCTTTGTTATTGAACCATGTACTGGCCACCAAGTGATTTGCCAGACAGAAATCTAGAATGGCCTCTCCTTCTTTATTCTTGTTGCCCCACCCAACCAAGGCAGTCCTCATATCCTATTCTGTCTGTCCCGATATGTGCATTTAGGTCACCCATCATCGACATCAATTCATGTTGAGTAGGTTCTTCAACTGATGTTTGAATGCACTGTTCTCCTGACTGTCACAATCCAGCTTTGGGCCATAGGCTGACATTATGAATACTGCCCTATTCTTTCACTGGTGATTGTCATGAGTCTATCACTAATTCTGATTACCACCCTCACCACAATTTCCATACCATTTCTAGTCTGTCCTCCTCCTGAGTAGTGTAATCTGGACCCCAAGCCAAGTGGTTTTGCTGGACTGCACTTCTATCTTGGATACATACGATGTCCAGCCTCCTCCTTACCATCATGCCATCCACTTCTAAGCTGCATCCTGTTAGTGAACTTATGTTAAGTATAGCAATTCTTAGTTCATGATTGGTTTTAAGTCCAGATTTTGCTCAACAGAGCTATCCCAGGTAACCAAAGCTGGGAAACTGGACACCAGCCTTCTAGTAGGTTATTGATTCAGGGCTGCTGGGCTTTATGGTGGGCAGACACCGGCCAACAGGAATACATGCTCCCTTTCCACCATTCATATGGATCACTGATGTAAGTCTGAGTAGTCCATGGTATCACTGGCAAATACCACATTTGGTGACATTAGTCAACACAGACAAATCACTTAGAATCAATTTATTTTTACACCATTGAGTGGCTAACCCTGACATGGCACACAGTCTGTGATCCATGTTCCCCTATCTTGAGGATGTTGTGCACAATAGTTGATGCACAAAGCAGTTGCTCTATACAACATTTCCCCAAATAGGGCAACATCTAGAATCTGTGCTGTGGCCAACAGCTCCATTCTTAGGTGATTTTGAGATGAAAACACTCATCATGTTTTTAGGAGATGAGAGGAATCCCACAGAACACACAAACTTCATACAGGCATTGGCTGGTGGTCAGGATCGAATCTTGCACCTTGTGCATGGGAAATAAAGTCCTCAACAATTGTGTCATCTGGTCTCTATGCAAGTATCATCTTACTTGTCTATGTCCAGCTGCTGCCACACATGCACAGGTAATACAGTCTGATATTTATACTTCTGAAGGCAGTATACTATCATACCATAAATCTAACTGTCTCATGAACTGATAATTATGCAACACATCTGTAATATCTGGAGCACAACGGATAACATGCCTGTCAAACAGGTGTAACAGTACCAGCAGTTAGTAAGAGAACTGTAGAAACTGTTAGCATTTACATAAAATGTGTACCACAGCCTATAACTATATTGGTGTCCTCCGTGCATCATCTACTACCTCCACTGACCACCCAGTTAAAAATTCTCAAAAGTTTTTTTTTTCAAACATCTTTATTAAATATACACATATGACAAAGGCAATCTTACATTTATATAAATGAAAAACATATAAAATGATATCACTTTAGTTGCAGTTTACATCACAGACACCATTGAAACATCTGTAGTTGTAAACATTATACATCACTTATAAACCATCCAGTCATTGTCTGTTATGTGTTATTCAAATCCTGCCTCTTAAACCTTGTTCCTGCTCTGCATATATTGTTCCCATAATTCACATTTTTTCCTATGTAGTACTAGTGACAATAACTATTCCACAAAATTGATTACTTATTGTGCTTTGTTCCAACCATCATACAATGGAGTAAATTATTATATTGGACAAGCTCATTAGGGAGTTACAGTAGCTACTGGGTGAACATCACCTACCTATCCAAAAAACATAATAAACTATCATAACAAGGGTCCTAATACACTTTGTCATCACTATGTAGCAAGACATTCATCAAGATATGTTGATTAAGCCATTCTTGCCTTTAACCACTATAGTGATAACAAAATAGTAAAAGGCATACATCACCGGATTAGAATGCATGCAATGTACACCAAGCTCCTCTTGTCCTGGACACTAACTGATGATGTCACACAAGACTTCATATAATACTTGACAGACAACACACACACTTAAAGGGATAACCTGAGCATTGTGTTTAAATGCATTTTGTTTCCATTAAAGAAAAAGTTGGGCTTTCTCTCCCCAATTGTAAATAGTTACAGTATGTCAGCTTGTAATCATCAATTGTTTTTGAGATGTCAGTCCTGCATGTTACCAGTCTTGCCAGACTTAAACAATTACATATCTGAGTTCATACTTCATAGAGCTGTATATCAGCCACTGATGTCGTGGATAGAATCATATCTGAAGTTTCATGAAGCACACACTTTAAGCAATTACTCTAGCAGTCTGTTGCAATATTTATGCCCCCTAAAATAAATTCTGGGGCTCAAAAAACTTTAGTCCTGTAAGTTTTTACACAAGTATGGGTTTGCATATCACTATCTGTTGAGAAAGGCAGTCCTGCCTTTCACTATTGTATTCCACAAATACATTACCAGATTTGACATTCTATGAAGCTGCATGTTAACTGCTGATGTTGTGGAGCAGATCACTTTTAAAAGTGTTTGAAAGTGCACACTTGAATGGATGTCCCCAGTGGTATGTTTGAAGCCACAAGACTCACATAAATTTGTTTGAGTTATCAAAATGCTGTAGCCATGAACTGTAAATCCTATATGCATGCCATTTTATACAATGTACTTATACATTGCCAGATTTGAACTCCTATGTCCACAGTGAAGAGAACTGTGTATTAGCTGTTCATATCATAGGAGAAGTCTTACTACACGTGTGAGACAGAACATAATTGAAGGGATGACATTATCAATGTGTTTCAAGGCAAATGCTTGCCTTACACTTGAGTGAAAGAGTTGTGGAAGACCTCTCCTTATGTAAATGTTTCAACTGAGAAGAAGTGGACAGACCAGATCTGTCAGATAAGCCACTCCTACAGTCACACACACTCACACTAGTTAGTTATTGCTGGATCCAATCACCTCCCTATTTGAGTCCACAATCTAGACAGCATTGTATAGATTGACAAAACTACAGCCAAAAACTTAGTATAAGTGTGAGAACACACCTGAAGGGCTGACCTGATCACTGTTGCTAGGCAAATGTTTGCCTTAAAAGTGATTGAAAGAGTTGTGGGAGACATGTCCTTGTGTAAATGTTTCCACTGAGGAGAAGTGTACACACCAGATCTGTCAGATAAGCTGACCCTAACTAGCACTGCAGTCACACACTCATAATAGTTAATCATTGCTAGATTTGAACACCTCTCTATATAGGTCCACTATCTAGCAAGCATAGTATCAATTGTTTGCACCACAGAAGTCTTACTACAAATTTGAGTCAGAACACATTTGAAGGGATAACATCATCAATGTTTTGTAAAGCAGATGTTTGGCTTAAAAGTGATTGAAATTGTTGTGGGAACCCCTCTTCCAATGTAAATATTTCTCCTGAGTGGAAGTGTACACACTAGATATAGTGCATATGTCAGCCCTACCTGTCAATACAGTCACACATGCTCATACTAGTTAGGCATTGCTGGATTTGAACACTTACCTCTTTATGTTGACAATCTAGAGAGCATTGTATCAACTGCCTGTGTCACAGGAGAAGCCACACCACAGGTGTGAAACAGAACATTTGAAGTGGTGACTCATCATTGTGTTACAAAGCAGATGTCTGACCTGAAAGAGATTGAAATTGTTGGGAAAGCCTTCTCCTTGTGTAAATGTTTCTCCTGAGTGGAAATGTATACACCAGATCTGTTGGATAAGCCAGTTCTACCTGTCACTACTCTCATACACACATTCATACTAGTTGGTCATTTGTTGGATTTGAAAACCAGCCTATGTAAGTAGACAATCTAGACAACATTGTATAAACTGCTGATGACACAGGCAGAAGCTTATTATAAGTTCTCAACAACACATAATTGTAATGTAGTGTTGTGAAAGAAAGATAAAACAGCAATGAGTTGATCATGAATTACTACAGGATGTGTTAATGACTCATACATCACTTCATCCATGCAGATTGTTGTAGCATGAATTATATCTATGTGTGTCACATTATGGTGTATTGAGCAGTTATATGATGGCTGATGCTTACAGTTGTCAACCAGTGGCATGACACCCATGCATTCCTGACTATTGTACATTGTGCAAGGCAACTACAAGACATACATGCCAAGTGTATAAAAGTACACTTGTTAATACTACTCTGCAAATATGTGTCTAATGGTATAACTTTATTGGAACACAGCTGGAATGGTAATATATTTCAGTGCAAAAATTTACATTACGTATTCAATCATTCCCTTCCATGGAGTTCTGGAAGTTTGCACTGTAATTACCAGTGGGCAAAGCCTAAGCTTTTTGATAGAGTCAAATTAGTTCCTCAAATTTCAAACAAATGTTTATAAATCTGGAACCATATTTATAAATGGCAAATTCTTCAGCACAATCTATTTTTATAGTGGTAGTATTCTTTAAGTTCTAGGTCTTAAACTGGATTTTATAAGTCGTAGTAAATACAGTAGCAATTAAGTTTGGTGTAGGTCTGAGCCGTCATGGATGATCTGGCTCCCCAAAATGGTGGCCATTCATGTTGCAACAGGAATTATAGTCCAAATGTCATTAGAAAAAGAAAGAAAGAAAAAAGAAAAAGAGAGGGAGAGATAGTGTGGCAGGTGAGACAACATAAAAAAATATTATAAATGTCATGTAATTGCAATATATCACCATCCATCCATATTCCCACATAAATATTTAAAGATTTGTCGCATCCGCATATGAATGTGAAGCCATATATGTATGCTAAACTGCACATTAATCTCATCAATATTATAGACATTATGCAAAGAGTATGACTATTGCATACATGCTTTCTGCATTACATATCATAAAACGTCCATGGGAAATGATTACAGTGTTATTATAACTTACTGATTGCAGAATAACAGACTTTCAGGTAATACAGACTGCTACTTGTATCTGAATCCACACTCAACTACATAGACTGAAGCACTGCCTAATGCAATGCTTCAAGAGCTATTCGAGCAGATATGTACATTTGGTATAAACAGCGAATATGCTTCCTCATTTGTGACTGTGTTAAGCAATTGTGGACTGATGTCCACAGAACTGATAAAACTGTACTGAAATCAGAGCTTTTATTAAATGGCTATCAGTCATACTGGAGCCATACTTACCCTGTGTCTCTGAGGCATTATAGTCTCTCCTGATGTAACTCCTGATTTTATTTTGCATTTGTTTACTGTGAATGTCTGACTGGGCCAGTGATTGATTTTCAGTGGAGGCCCACGGAGAAAAGCTCCATACAAAGAATTTATATATGAGGTTTTCAACAAGAAAGCATTTTTTCAAATGGAGGATTATCACAGAAGAGAGAAAAAGGTTACATTATTTACCAATACAAGAATATTTAAGACAATTAATACATACTACAGATAATTAATAAATACATACTTGATACACAAATGGCTCACAGTAGAATAAGGAGTAGCGAGGGACATAATACCTATAACAGATTAACTGATAAGTTGAGTAATATGCAACATGGGAAGGAAAGAAGAGAAAGTTAGTAATGAGGAGGACCATAGAAGAAATATCTGTAGAGCTAAGAGGTAAAGAAGAGGGGGAATTGGGTGAAGTAGGAGAGAGAGGCCTAGTGTTGAAATATTAGACTTAATGTTTGAGATTTATCATGGAGTTCTCATGATAAATATACACTAGTGAGAAGAAACTACACAGAAAAAGAAATAAGAACACCTTTCATTGGTAGTAAATCATGGCATTCTATTGGCTAGTAATAAGTCACTGTTCTTACTCAATTGAAGTGGTCACTGGTCCCAAAATATTCCTTTCCATCAGCAAGAGAGGTCATGGTTGAACCTTTTCATGTTGGCTACCTATTGAAATGTCAGCACTCATAATGTTGAGTACTGAGAAGCCGAAAAAAAATATTGAAATCCCAGGAGAAGATTGATATTCTACTTTAAATTTCTTTTTGAAGGGATGCAAGCCCCACTGCACCCCCTGATGTAGGGGACAAGCTGCTTACATCGCTGAACTTACACATACCAACTCCAAGATCACTATATCTCAGAGTAAGGGAAAATTTCAAAGAATGGCCAACTTGGACTTACTATATGTAAGTCTGTTTTTCAGCCATTCAGTCTCCGTGATTCATGACTTGCTTTACCTGGTCCTGACATTTTAAATGGTTACCTTTCAAGTAGTTCACCAGTATGTGCAATGTCAGTTGCACTGGTGACAGCCTTAGCCAAGCTAATTCCAAGCCTTAGCCTTGTACTTGCACCCAGAATAGTTGTCCTGCATCAGCCTTTGGCTGTATTGTTTAATGGAAGAGTCCAACAAAGATCTTAGACTCCTCCTGATACCACCTTTGCACTCTAAATTGAGCACTACCTTCACCATCACCTGCCACATCTTTTCAAAGATATCAGGAAAAATGGTAAGGAATTGATTCACAATTCAAATCTCATGTGTACCAGCTCATGGAATGGAATGAAATATGGGTAGGATTTCTCCAGTGTCCACTTTAGGTGAGAAACTTGGCAGTAAGAGTTGGTCATGTGTGCTGATCACTGTATGTACAAATGTTCCACAGTGACTCCATTAGCTGATGTTTAATGTTGATATCTCAGTTACATTTCAAATGATATATATTAGTACCTCTGGTTATGTTCTCTGGGATGACTGATAGCAGTCATAATTAGAACATTGTCACAAACAAATATGATATAAAAATCTGAATTATGCTATTGTCACTGAGTGCTGTTCCTATGTAAATATTGTTTAGACAATCCAATATGACTTACGGGAACAGAATATTACACTGTGAGTGATAGCACCTTGGCATTGAACCCATGAGAAAAAAGGAATCATAATAATAATAATAATTTGTCCGGTCATTGTAGTCGAAAGGTTTGATAACCATGCTTGCTCACAAACGTATTCAGATTTATTTTTGCATGATGCACAGGTTGCAAATTTAATGGATAAGCAAGAAAAATAATTGTGTTCCATTTAAATGTTTCCTAGTTGGTTTGGTCTGTAAATGTTACATGTATCACTCCTATAGGTTACTGATGACATTCCTGTACAGTTTTATTTATTTATTTATTTATTTAAATTTGTTGAGGTCCATTTTCAGCGGAGGGGAGAAAAGCTCCACAGTAAAATAAACAGACAGTAGTTACATTGGATTACATAGTGATTAACAATTTAACATAGAAATTATTTACAACATATTTACAGATGAAGAACATAGTACATCAGTAGACAACTAGAATCTTTATCTGTGAAGTACATAACAGGCATTAACAAATGTAACAATGAGAAGTTCCTGCTGTATAACAAGTACTTGGCTTATGAGCATCTGAATCATCAAGGTAGTTAGTGGAGGTGAAAGAAAGGTAGTAGTTGGATGGGGTGGATGATATTAGAGTGGGAGTGCAAGGCATATTAATAAAGTTTTGAAGTTGAGAATAGTGCTTCACCAGCAGAGTTATTGGCTTTAGTGATCTGCAAGTGATTTTCGTTGCTGGATCTTAGTGGTCTGGTGGTGCGATAGGGTTGGAGTAGATTCTGGAGGGATGGGACATTTAGTGGATGGTTTACTAGTTTGTGGGTGAGTGAGAGTTGATACCACTGAAGGAGGTGAGGGAGTTCAAGCCAGCCCAGTTCAGCAAGTGAGAGACAGTGATCAATAGTCTGATTTTGCTGAAATACAGTGTATAAACATAAGATAAGCATTTATTTGCTCATTTCAGGTTCATCAGTCATCTTTGTTCCTCATCATTTTAGCCTGTGGTTGCCTGTGTCTGATGCTCACAGAAGCAGACAGTACATGGGTAAAGTAAAGGCTGGTAAGTCTGTGTGCATCACTGCTACTGTCAGTATGCGCTTAGCTCCTTTCTTTTTTAATTACATGGTGAGTGTCTGTGCTATTCTCTGCCTCTTAGCAAGTGCTGTGGTATATTGTGAACTTCTCCATTTGTCATGTTTGCTGCTAGCTACATGTTTCTCATCTGTCCCCCTCATCTGTGTTTGCTGGCTATGCATGAAGTGCTGGGAACTGTATTCTCACACCTGGGGCTCCTTTCTGCAACTGTTTCCTGAGTATGATGTTATGTAAGATGGCTCAGACAGAAAATATTTTAGCAGAGGTGGCAGGGTCATATTGCAGGGCACCTCCAGATGTATCTAGACATTGGAGATATGATTTGAGCAGGCCAAATACAGACTCTATGATATTTCTAGTCTGTGTGTGTCTTGTTGTAATCTTGTTCAATGGGGTTGTGTGGGTTTCTCAGATGAGTCATAAGCCAAGGTTCCAGTGTGTATTATCCATCCTCCACTAGAATTCCAAGCAGAAAGATGCTTCTTGAAAGCTTTAGGTACAGTTCACACGTATGCCATTTGTGAGAGTCATGGAAACTGCCAGGGTGACCTGCACATACATTGTAGATGATACCTTTTGTATCACAGACCACCTTTCAGTTGATGGAGTGACAGCCTTTTCTGTTTATGTACCTCATTGCCAGTTTACCAGGTGGAGTTTTTATTTCAATATGGATGGAGTCTTTGATCCCTAATACCGCAGAAAAATGGGTTAAGGCATAGGAATTTAGCAGGCACATGGAAACCAGATACGCTTCCCCAAGTGTTTCAACATTACATTGAGAAATGGGTGGAGTGTTCTTGAGGCAGGTGCCTGTGACTCACCCACTGTGTCCCCTGTGGTTTGCAGAAGAGTCTCTGTAGCTAGCATACATAATGGTTCACATAATTTAGTTTCCACTGGGATGGATTCTCTTTCTCTCTGTGATTCCCATGGGGTCTCAAGTGAGGACAGCAGATGCTCACTATTTGTTCTATGGTATCCCCGTCTAACCTATAGTGCTCTTTTATTTCTATTTCATGTGGTACATCGTAGGTCAATTGTGATTTGAACATGTACACCTTCTAGACTGAGGTCTGGCAGCAGCAGCATTTGCACATACAGATTTATAATGGCTGCAGCAACCCCTAACATTTTCAAAGTTTCGCTGTGCCTGTATTCCAGCATGTCTTGAAATTCCGAGCTAAAGCAAGCATGCACGTGTTCATGCTAATTTTATACATTTCAATCACTCTACCATGTTTTTTTTGCTTCATTAGTATGTACTTTAGGTGTTTATTTGTTCATTAGCCTATTTAGCTGCTAACCCCTGTTTTGCAGCTGACTTTGACATGCACTGTTGTTTGCTGAATCGCAAACAGCTTGCTCATCGCTGCTCATTGCGCAAATGATTGTAACACATATAGGTGTTCCTGAATCCCATTTATAATCTTCTGCAGTCACTTTTGATATTGTTCATGTTTAATTAGAACAGTCTAAGCTCACTCCTTTGGTACATTTTTGTTCTTCCCTTTTACCTTTCCATTAATAGAATTATTTCTCCTATATTACCCATTTCTTTGGCATTCAGTAATTCTTCATTCGATCGTCACTTTCAAGCACAGTTTATTTGTTTTCAGTAAGTACACTAAGGACACTATTCTCCTTACCATGTTGTGGAAACCTTATTTGCATTATTATTCTGTACATTTGCATTCATCCTACTGTGCTTCATTGTTAACATTTTCTTGTATCACTTCACTTATTACTCCATGATCACTAGCAGTAATATTTACATTTTCATCATTTATTGTTTGCCCTTCTTCAGATATGTTACAGTCAAACCAAAATGACTATTTTCTATATTCCAGTTTGCATTCTTTTATACCATGTCCTATTCCACACATTGCTGATACCTGCTTATCAGATTCACCAATTAAATGTGTTATGCTCCACAAAAGTAACACGCTTTTGTCTGATCCCAGTTCTTTAAAACTCCTCTTGCACCACAATCCTAGGAGTTTACTAGGCTAATTTTCTTGGAGCCCTTACAAGCCTAGCCAAGAGTTAATCCCCTAAAAAGAAACCTCAGTCAGCACCTGTCAACCCTGTCAATGAGGGACACAGGTGGAACCCCTAGGACAAATTTGTGGTTTTCCCATCCACTCATAAAGGTTGTGCTTGAAGAGAGTTAGCGAGGTACTCGGACGTGTATGGGGAGTCTATTCCAGATATGGGACAGCCTCTGGGAGACAAACCTGTCTCTCCAGCAGGTTTTGTTGATGTTGCATCTTAGATTCAGGCCTTTTGAGTGGGTAATGCACGAGGAGTTAGACTTATGGATATGGAGCATCTCTAGTTGGGCAGGGTCCGAGATTGCCTTATAGGTGAGACACAGATCATCACTGAGCAATTTTTACAATACCGAGTAGAGTGATAGTGATTTCAGCCTGTCCACATATAACAGGTGTTGGAAGCCATGGATTCTCTTTGTGAGGTATTTTTGTGGCCTTTCCAGTTGGTGCAGATGTTTGGAGAGGTATATACCAAATGGGGTGTTATACTCAATTATTGGTCTAATGAGGGAGGAGTATAGAGAGGTAATAACCTTTTTTTTCTGTTTGCCACCCCTTTACTTATGAGATGAACAAAGTAAAAGGCTTTTCTGACCACAGCTGCTACACGAAGGTCAAATGTGAGATTGTTGTCAACCTGAGTACCCAGGTCTCTCACCACAGGTTGTGTGCTTAGGGGTTTGCCATTGATGTGGTAATCAGTAGGGGTCATGTTTTTGCCGAATGGTATGATGATACATTTTTCTGCATTTAACTTGAGGCCATGAATTTGTCACCAGTCATTTGTTGCTGTGAGACCCTCTTGCAGTATGTTAACATCATTTTAGGAGTAAATGACAGCACCCAACTTACAGTGATCTGCAAACTAGGTCATCCACAGGCATTTTAGCTTTGCCTGGACCTCTGAAACATAGATGCCAAACAGTAGGGGTCCCACGACAGATCTCTGGGGAACACCACTAGTGACAGGTCTGCTATCGGAGGTGGAGGTGTCTATTTTGACCTTGTGGGTCCTGATGGTGAGCCAGTTGCCCACCCACCTGATGAGATAGGGATTTACACCAAGTTGTGTTAGTTTTTTTATGATGCCTGAGTGGGGAGTTGTGTCAATGGTCTTGCCCAAGTCAAGGTGAGCTGTATGTACTGACTTTTCCTCATCCAGGGCCTTGGTGACAGTCTCAAGGACGTCAACCAGGTTCAACAGGCAAGATCTGCCATTGATGACTCCAAGTTGGGTGGATCAAGTGCTTGGAGATTGCCTATGTCCTTGTTTATGAGATCCATAATAATACACTCCATGGCTTTGCAGATCAGACTTGTCAAGCTAATGGTGCGATAATTTTCAGAGTCACTAGTGGCAGCACCTTTGTGCATAGGAATGACAATGGCAGTTCTCCACTGTGCTGGAATGAAGCCTGTACTTAGGCTGTGGTTGAATAGCGTGCTCAATGGCGAAGCTAATTCTTGCTGGAGATGGTGCAGAATACAACCTAGGATACTATCAGGCCTCATAGAAGTTGTGTTCTTTGTCTTGCATATGATATATGGAGATGTAAGGTGTGGGACAAGTATCAAGGGTGTCAAAAGGGCCTTTGGGGGGAACAGAGGGGATGTTTGTTCTGAACTTATTTCCTAGCTGGTTGGCTAAGTCAGCAGGATCAGTTTAAGTGATACCATTAAGTACTAGTTTGGAACGAACCTGGGCTTTGCCATGGAGGTTCTTGACATAACTGAAGAAGGCATTGTGGTTTCCCTTTGCTATGGAGGCTAGTTTTGATTCATAATTGGCTTTGGAGGTTTTCACTAGTGAACTAATTTGCTTGTTGAGGCTAAGGAGGGAGTTTTTCCAATTTTGAATTTGCTCCATTTTACCTTTGGACAACAGTTTCTTCTTTTTGTTGTAAAGCCTGTTTGTAGAGGATGTCCACCAGACAGGACTGTGTTTCCTTGAGGAGCAAGTTTTAATTCTGTTCGGTATGGCTGAGTCCATGCAGCTGAACAGGTGCTTGTGTACTGCACTGGCATACTGTTTAGCAAAGTTGTCTGCATCCTCTGGTGGCGTGAAGCTACTGATACCCTCCCTTAGGAGCACATTTGATATCTTGCAACCTGAGATTTTTAAGGAAATATCAATCTCTCAGTCCCCAGTCCAAAATTTCTACTATCTATTTTCTTTCTTATACCATAAATGTCCGGACATTTTAGTTTTAGAAGCAAATAAGCATTTCTTTTGTCCAAAATGCCCTCTCTGAATTGTATGTTAATCTTTTTGTTAATTTTGTGCTATGACAATATGGTCATTCCATGGATATAAAAGATTTTTGATCCTTCATACTCTTGCAAAAAAATTTCCTATAATGTAGAAAGATTCAAAAGTTAAATCAAAGAAATCTAATTTCCCATATATATAAAATATCTCATATTTGTTACTTTTATTTTTAAAAGTACAATACAACTACTCCAGATAATGTATCTACTTATACCTT
Organism: Protopterus annectens; assembly: GCF_019279795.1. NCBI lineage: Eukaryota > Metazoa > Chordata > Ceratodontiformes > Protopteridae > Protopterus > Protopterus annectens. The sequence goes on from NC_056737.1 coordinate 1,868,862,169, forward strand.
TGTCCAGTTCTGATTTTATTCTTATTGTGGAATGTTTTATTTCTTGCAGATGTTATCCTCTTGATATTCTACACATGTGCGTATGACTTTTGTACATCACTGTATAACTACTGTATTTTGACAATCTATACTGATGACCCACTCATCCCTTCTGCAAACACTTGCTTGAGCATTGCCATTGCAGTTCTCTGTCAGGTCCTCTGTGTTTACCTCTGCATAAGACATATTGAGGAACTGCATAAATGGAATGCACCTTTCCATTGCCTCTGCTCATAAATCTGCAGCTTTCTTGCTATTTTGCTTCTGCTCTAGCACTGCAATCTTTTTATCATCCAAGCTTTTTGACCTGTGCATTCTTTGTACTTTATGATACCAGTTCCTCATTAAGTATTTCTCCCAATAACATATAATCCATGGCTGCTGCCTTCTCCTTTGACTCTGAGATTGGAGCATTGTTTAATGCTCCCTCTATCATGAAAAGAATAGAGGAATCTCCCTGGTCTGTTGGCCACAGTTCTTCTTTTCAGTGTGAAGACTACCCTGGGTTTTATCTGAAAAGAGGCCACTGACCTGATGGGAGTAATCCAGTCAACAAAGTTTATATAAATAAATTAATTAATTAGACTGGTTTATAGGAGAAAATCTCCCCAACATCTAATGATACACACACCCCTCCTATGTAGGTACCAGTGAGTAGAATCATGAGTAAACCACACACTGCACCTTTGGGTCTACCCTCTTTTGAAATTAACACTGGTAGGTGTTATGACAGTACTAAATAACACCTGTATTTCTACACAGTACTGTGTTAGTCAATGTACAGTATACTTTCTGATAAAAGCTACATAGAACATTTTATGCAGGTACTGACAGTAGGCAGCAGTCCACTGTGTGTCCTCCATTCAAATGATGGCATGTAGTACATTTCATGTCTCATAGTATTCCCAGTGTTATTATCAGAGTTATTCATATATCATAAACTATATTTAGGAAACATATGACTGTTATACAAATCAAAACCTTACCTAATAGAAAAATCGCAATTAAGTACAGCCCAAACTGTGCCTCTCATATCCTTTCTACTATCAAACAAATCACCTACATAAGCTTGAACAAACATACAATAAAACTACAAAATATGCTGCTAATGTTCCCAACAAAAGTCATCATACTAAAATGAGTGACATACTTTACAAAATGTAACAGTTGAGAGGTACGCACTACATTCTCTTTTTCACTCCAAGAAAACGTGTTGCAAAGAAGTACAGAATAGTCAGATATTTGACATATTAACAATATTGAGCATTTCATAAGATTATTTGGCTAGAGATAAACTTTCTTTTAACATTTAACCAGTTTAATACCACACATAAACACAAATATGAAGTCAGAAGATGTGAAGACATCTCTAACTTACTTGCAAAATGTAGGGATCACAGTATTCTAATATCCTATACACCAAACCTCCTACAGCTTGTCGAATCAAATAACCACATTGCTGACAATTTATGCTCTGTTTATATAGCCACGTTGTGGAATTCCATACCCCTGGACCTTAAAAACAACAGTAGACTAAAACATTTCTGTAATCCAAAAGCCTGCCTAACTTCTTCTTGGACCTGCCCTTGTACTTGAATTTCTTTTCCTTTTTAAGGAACTTTATTTATTCATGTAAAGCTCTTATTAATACTGTTAGGGCAGTCCTCATACATGGTGCCTTAGTCTCTGCCAGTGGCCAACTGGAATCTTTCTAAAGACTCATAGACCCTCTGTTCTGTTTATTATACAGCTGGTCATACCCTAAACTGGCAGGTAACACTAGTTAGAGTTTATTTGTCACTTCCATAAACATATATTCTCTCTTTATGTAGTTACCAAGACCTAAATCAATTGTTCTGATTCATCTCTTGCTTAGATTTCTTGCTTATTTTCTCTATGTTTCCACAACAATCAAATAAGAAAAAAAAATAATGAAATTTAAAGGAAAATTTAAACTTGGAACAAAATAAATAACAATATATGAACTTATTTACAGAGAAATAAAATTATATTACAGAGGAATAGAAGCTTGTTTCCAGAATCCCCCTACATCCCTTACTCCTTCCCTCTTTCACCTCTCCTGTCTTTTCTTCTACTGTTCCTTGACTTTCACTATGCCCTTAATTAAATTCCATCTGTACTTAGAGGTGTCAATGGGAATTGGATTTAGTACATTGTTTTATGTTGTTGCTGAGCATCTGTTCTTCTGCCCTAATCTTATGTACTATTTCTTTTACTTCTTCCACTGTTGGCGGTATTTGGATTTTCCATCTTTTACTTGTGGACTTCTTATACATTAATATTGCAATCCACCATGATTCTCTTTCATTTCTTTCCAGTCTATCTTCTGGATTGTAACCTAGCAGCATGTCTGAAATTGTAAGTCTACTATCGCCCTGGGTGACTTCCTTTTTTAAATCTCCTAGATCACTTTTGAAACTATTTAGTCTTCCACACTCCCAGAAAATGTGATAACCGCAGTCATTGTAAGCATCCATATTACATCACCAACACTGTACTGATTCTGTTGGGGATGTTCTCCCTATTTTAGCTTGAGTGTAAAACTAGGAAGATATTTCCACACAAATATGCAACATTTCCCACCTTTAATCATCTCTTCTGACACTTCAGATATCTCTACGTATGAGCTCCATTGTAAATCTGTACCCATTATTGTATCCTCAATTTTCCTTGTTTGCCTCCACTGAATATCTGTTTAATGATCAAATTCCCCTGTATAACTTGGCGATCACTCCCTTTTCTAATTTCCATTCCTTTCTTGTTTCTATCACCCAGTTTGTCTGGACTGGCCATTCTTTATCTATCCTCATCCACATCATGTTGTTCAAAGTATTTTTTGGTCCTCTGTAATGTATGCAATATCCCTCTTTCAAATTGTATTTCTGTTGAAGCTCATCCCTCGTCATAATTCTTTGTTTCTCCAGCATTAGATCACAAAACTTATATGATCCTGTTTCCTTTATCTATTATCTAATCTAATTCCTGTTGGAAGGATCTCACTTCTCCAAACTCACAATTCTTTCTTCAAAAATAAGTCACTTAATATCTCCCACTAAGTTCTCTTTCCTGTCCCTTGAAAGGTTGCCAGATTTGGCCAAGAGATGACTTTTCATACAATTGACTACTCAGGCCAAATGAGCTGATTGTGTGTGTGTGTGTGTGTATATATATATATATATATATATATATATATATATATATATATATATATATATATATATATATATATATATATGCCTCAAGGTTGGGAATACCCCCCCTCCCCCATATCTGTCCAAGTTTCATAAGCTTATCCCATTTTACACAGGGTTTCTCTCCTGATCACAGAAAATCTCTCATCCAGTTTTTAATTTTGCCTAATGCCCCCTTAGCTGAGACAGCCCAAATTGACAGGTGCCAAATAAAGTATGTGCAGGGCTACATGTCGGTTTAGAACTTGGGCTTTTTGATCTAAATCTGTTGTCATCCATTTTATTAAACTGCTTTGTTTTAAATCCAGAACCTTGTTGTATGATTTCCTCTTTGCTTTTTCATCAATATCCCCAACCAGATAATCAAATACTTTAGGATACAAGGCTTTTAGATTTTTGTTGACCTTACTTTTAGATTAACAGCATTTGTCATAGTTGTTCCAACAGCTTCCATTGTGCCTCCATTTAGCTTCTCCATGTCTTTGTGCAGGTTGGCTAAGGTTGGAATGATACTGTCCCCTTAAAAGCTTGTCTTCTTATCTTAACCTTTGATTCTAGTTATCTACAACCCTCTTTTCCTGACTTTCATACTTTTTCGATAAATGCTCCAGATAAAGAGTGGAGAGTAGGAGGGATAATGGGCAACCATGCTGCATCCCTCCAGTTGGGTGAAATACGTATGAGAGGCCACCTGGAGACTTTACCCTAGCATTTATTCTGCAATGCAGCTCTTTGATCAGATTTATAACGGAATTTGTGAGTACCCTATTTTCCAATGCACTCTATCAAATGCCTTTTCGGCACCAATTGACATGATGCCCACTTCCTTTCCTAACTCTTCTGTGTCTTTGATATTAACAGAGTTATATGTTACCAAAGTTTGTCCTGTTCTTTTACAAAGCCACACTGATCTGTGTTTTTGAGATGAAGTATTACATATCTCAGTCTTCTAGCTAGTATATTTGTGAATATTTTATAATCATGGTTTAAGATTTTAATGGGTGTGCACACCTCCACTAGTTTAGAATCCTTACTTTCTTTAGGAAGTACCACAATTATACCTGACTTCCAGATGTTGGATATTTTGTACTATTTTATTATAGTATAAAATAAAGTTATCCATGCCTCAATTAATTTGTTCTGTCCCAATTTACAGTGTTCTCCTAGAAATTCATTTGGCCCTGGTGCTGTGGTCTTCTTTTGGTGTGTAATAATTTCTCTGATGTCCTATGCTGTAATATCTGTGGATAAATACCTGCCCATTTGCTTGGCTACTTTCTCCAAGGACAAACTATTCACATTTTGCTTTATATCCCCTTCCCTCCCCTCTGTCTGTTCCTCCTTCCTGTACAGATTCATATAAAATGTTTTAATTCTTTGGTATTTCCTGAGTGGTACATGCAGTTTTTCTTTGCTCTCACTCCAAATTTCCAATACTGACCTCCCTACTTACTGCATTTTTACTCTAGACACCAGGGCCATTACTACCATAGGGGAATTTGCATTGTATAACTTGCAAATCACTATTCCTGTAGCTAAAATTTTTTCAATCTCTGATTTTTGGAGATGGATCTTGATTTCTTTTATCCTAATCTTCTCCTCCTCTTGGGCATTATTGCTTCTTAGTTGCAGTTCCCCAAGTTGTCCTCTCAATCTACCTCCTTTTTATTGTTTCTTCTCTCTTTTCCCTTCTCCCTCTCTCTTATCATTCTTCTGACATTATCCTTTAATGTGTCCCAATCATTCACCATGTCCACGTTCAGTTCATTTAATTTCTCCACTAGGCTATCTTTCACACCAAATTAAATATCTTGTTTTCTTTTAATATGTAACACGCAAATCTCCATCTTTTTAGCCTACTGCCCATTGTAACTCAAGTTGAGTCTTCACGAAAACATGATCTGATTAAAAAATGAGGCCTGTCTTAATTTGCAAAAGCATTTCGTTTTGCTCATCCAAGGTCATTATTTTGTCAATTCTTGACCAAGGATGACACTTGGTGCTTTAGAATATGCAGATAGTTTTATATTGTCTTTGGAAAGAACTGTTTGCTTCCTAAAATGTAAGAAAATAATTTCAGTAGTTAGTGCTAACTTTCTGGACATTAACATCACTTATCAAGATAAAGAGCTGCATACTACTATTTATTCTAAAGAGGTATGGAGAAGTACCTCCATAGAACAAGTATATACTCTTCTCATACGTTCAGCAACATCGTTAAGGGATAGATGTTATTGCTGGCTAGGGTAAATGCAGATAAAGTAAACATGGAGAAGCAGATGATAGGTCTGATGAGATATTTTTCTCATCAAGGTTACTCTGATAAGTTAATAAAAGAACAAAGCAATGTGGTTATTACATTAAGAAATGAAAGAGCTCTGACACCTCCAGTACAGAGGACTGGTGATGTCAAATTAACAAGTCAAAATTAATTCTTATGTATATTTTTTATTTTATTATGTATATTATTTACTTATAATTTAGACAGAAAATTGTTTCAACAAATAGTTAAGAAGCACTGGCACATTCTTAAAGGAACAGACGTTATAAATACTAACATATAGAACCTGTCTTTGGATGTAGATATAGACATAAATTAAATCAGATATTGTGCTACAAAGAGCAACATAGAGGTGCTCATACTAGACTTGAACACAAAGGGGAGGCATCCATGTTATATATGCACCTTTTGTAAGTTTCTTTCAAGGAATAAGTTATTTACACACAAAGTAACACATAAGAGGTTTCATTTTGATTCCTATGCCACCTGTGGCACTAAATACATAGTATATTTAGCCAAAGACAATCAATTTTCAGCATTTTATATTGGCAAGTCTAATAGAAAGTTACAGGAGAGAATATGAGATCATGCATCTGAAATAAGAAGATATGGTAAAAACTAATGCTTTATTTAAGCATGTGAAAATACATCACAGGTTTATTGTTTAGAATTTGTAGGTCTACAGAGATTGTATGAGAATATGAGGGGTGGGGGGCATAGTTGTTTAAACAAAGAATGCAGAGTATATGGAGATTAATAAACAAAGAGCAGATTCAAGCCCTGGTGTGAATTCGCTTAATAGTATTCAACCTGTTTTGAAGTTGAGACAAATGAGATTAAGGTGACAAATGAGTAACTGTGTTTGAAGTCATGTTGTCTTGATGGTTATATAAACCACATGGGAGCTGTTTTCAGTTTTTTATCCTGAAGAAACATTGTTGTGAAAGCATGTTAATAAAAGTTTTTTTTTGTGGTGATTTGAGCTGGTCTTTTTTGAGTTTTGAGGAAAAACTTTATATTTGAAGACATGGAGAAAGGTAGAGAGGGAACAGACTGTTCAGCAAAATGAGGCAGCAGTTAGCCATGTGGACTGGCCGGAAGGAATCTGAAATTCTTATTAAGAGGACTCACAGGACAGAGTAGAACCCAACAAGAAGAGTGACAGAGGGGTCCAAGGTGACATTGGTGTGATTTAACTGCTATGCACTAAAGGAGTTAATACTTTCCTTGCTGTGGCACCCCAGCAGGAGGAGCGTGTCCAGAGATAGAATGATTTTCATAGACAATGGCTTTTGGGCATTTACAAGATATCACCAGGCAGCTTTTATCCTAGCTCAGAAGATATGCAGACAAAGGAGGCTGACATTTAAGCTTATGATCCCTGCAGCTCTCAGAAGTTTTTTGCTGAGGCTTCCAAATCTTTTGATGCTCTGGAAATGGCATTAAGGGCACTGGAAACATCTAGCCAGAAAAGCATTCAAGAACTCTGATTCACAAAAGGCAGCCCACAATGGAGCCCAGCAATCCAGAGATGGCAGCAAAACTCTAAAAAACAATTTTCCTCCTGTAAAAATATAAGACTATGGAAGAGGGGGTGGAAATGCTACAAGCCCTTCAGGAAGAAAGGGAAAAGCAGAAGACATTGGTGGAGACATATGACTCCACTGAAAATGAGTTGCTTACTAGCAATGCAATGCAAATAGTTAATAACCTTTCTTTTTTTTACAATTATTTTGTATTGTGATTGTTATTTAATATTTGTGTATTGTCACTTTACTTATGTTTGCTGGGGCTTTTCCCCTTGGGTCTCCATTGGAAATGGGTTTGTTTGCAAACTCATTTGGATTAACCTGGTTATCAAATGTGAATTAAATAAATAAATAAATAAATAAATAAATAAATAAATAAATATAGGAGAAGGACTAGTCTACTTTCTTAGTGACAGCAGTAATAGAAATATAGGAGCAGTAGGAGATATAAACTCATCCATTCTTCATGAAACTAAACATAATCATATTAGACTGAATTTTAACACAGCAAATCACAAAATGTCAATATGAGAAAGAAATGACAATATAAGTTTTCCTGGGGTAGAAATGTTTGTTATTGTAGAGGGAGATTTGATAATTAGGACTTCTCAGCCAAGTTTAGTTTCAGCTGCTTTAAATATCAAGATATCACATTGTACGTGACGATACCCTTAAACACAGATAAAGACATCTCCATGCCAGTAGTTGAAAAATAAGAGTGCAGAGGGGAAATAGCATTACATTTTAAAGTTTTGCTATGAAAGGTAAATTACTGGGATGAGAGGAAATACTATGAGTGGTGCCCTGTTCCTTTCTATCAAAAATCCCTGTAGTATCGCCCTCAGGAAAGCCAACCCTATCATTGTTATGGTCAGACATGAAGAGGAAAATAAGTGGAGCATACAAGAGGTAGGACTGACATTTCATATAGTACTTTTGAAGTTCTCTCCATAGCCTAGTAAGTAAATTAGTAAACTAAATGATTAAGTACTTGTGGTATTGTACAGGGGTTAGTAAGAGAAGAAGCCCATAACATTTAGCAGTAAAGGACAGACTTCAGCCTCCAAATAAGGGAATTCTCATTTCCTAGCAAAGATTTACCTCCAAACTTGAACAAACTGATTGGCAAAGTAGAGTAGAGCAGGAAAGCATGGAATCTGTACCAGTATTGTCATATGTTCTATGTGGGTGAAAGCAAGAGGCCTTTTAAACTTAGAATTCAAGAACATGTTAGGGATATTAAAAATGCTAAACCTGAAAGCCCTCTTGTAGTACACTTTGAAAAATACCATAATAAAAGTTCAGATGGTTTACAGTGTACCATATTATAACATATTTGTGTAAAAAGATCCAACTTGGATGTAAAGAAAAGGCTTTTGTATAAAGAAACTTTTTATTTTAAAGTATGGGACTTTAAGCCCAATAGGTATTAACGTGGAATGTAATTGGAAAGTTTTTTTAGCTTAATTGAAAGTAATTATGTAATTAATGTAAATTAGTTGTGCTATAAATGCTTAGGTGCTTTTTGTCTTTTTATTCTCCTTTGAAGGCTTTAAGCCAAGGTGCTAGGGATTTTATTACATTTTCTACATTGGATCCTGGTTGTGTCATTTTTCTTGCCTGGACAGAAGTGGTGGGTGTGCTTTTTTTTGTTGTTGCTGCAGTTTATGATGTCCAGCAATCTTTCTGTGAATTTGCCTAAGGTTTTTAGGCAGGAGTTGCTAGAATACGGTCAGAGAACTATGGACCAGTTTACTACACCAATGGGTGAGAGAAATGCAGAACATTTAACTCAGGGAGGTGAAAATGTTACACCCTGGAAAAAAATTTTGCTAGATGAACAATATAAAAGAATTAATAATCCATTTTCAATGGTGGGACAGCAAGCAGGCAGCTCTCTGTCTGCAGAATGTAAAGAAGCCTTTGATAAACTTGTAAAACCAAGGAAAATTGCCAAAGGTACCAATAAATCCAATAACCAACAAAAGTACCAGTGTCTGATGAAGCAATAAATCCACAGATAATGAAATACGTTCCTTTAATGAATAACCAACTCCAAACAAACAGTGTAAAGCACAACACACATTAATGCTTCAAGAGCTACATTTTCATTTTAAATACTTCATCAGATGTGGGCCGTAACTAATTAACAATCTTTTATAACAAATACATAGTGACATCACCTAAAAATTGACCAATTATTAACAGAATAAGTTAACATAATTTAATTTAAAAGTATTAGATAAATAAATACCTTCAGACATAAATAGAGACAAAGCACATCATTTAAAATTTTGTTAAAACCTTAACAAAAAAACAAGTTAAACATGCTTTTTTTTAAATAAAAACAAGTCACAATATAATAATAACTTTGTTTTTCCAAGTAAGTTAATTCACTTGTGGAAATATATACAAAAATAATACATAACAAACTGTGGGTTTAATTAAACTTTAGCCGCTCTTAATTTGAGTAAAGGGGCAAGTGAAATGTGTTCATTTAGTCCTGGCAATCTGTGGGCCTGTAAAGTAACTTGCCACCACAACTCTCTATACTCAATTTTTTCTTCCCACATACCTCCTCGTCGATCCATATCGACATTTTCTCTTACAAAAAACAAAAAATGGGCATCAGGGCATTCCAATTTATGCTTGTACAGGGCATTATTATCTTTCTTAGTCTGGATATCATACATGTGCTCGTATATTCTTCTCTTGAGCTTACGTTCTGTTTTCCCTATATAAAAAGCTTGACATGCCTGACATGAAGCTAAATATATGAGTCCACTGTTTTCACAGTTACTAAAATCTTTGCCCCTTAACACTATATTCCTACTTGTCAAGGTAATAGTTTCATTATTGATCAAGTATTCACATTGTGAACAATAGCCACACTTAAAGGTTCCATGTCTCTTTTTACTGGTCCTTATTTTTTCATTATGATTAGTTTCCAAAATGTTTTTCAAACTACTTGCATTTTTATAAACCACCTTTAGATTATTTTTAGTAATAATTTCTAAATCAGTGAATGCAATAAATCTATTCCATTCACTAGCAAAAATGTTCCTAACCAGTTTTGAACTACCATTGAATTCAATGACTAATTCCCTGTCAAAATTCTTCCCTTTAGCAGAGTTATTAACTATAGTATCTTCTCCATCTTGTCCTAATATGGGTTTGAACCTTCCAGTTCTGCCTTCAAGTACCTCCTCTTCAACTTCACTAAGCAGATTGTCTGGATAATTCCTTTCCTTGAACATCCGATTTAAGAGAAGTATCTCTTTCACAAAGTCCTCATTATTAGAGGTCATCCTCTAATGTACTGACCTTTCACTATATTTCGCTTATAGTGAAATGGATGCACACTATCAAAATGTAAATAAGAATTACAATATGTAATTTTTCTATATACTTTAGAATTAAAAGCATTATTTTTCTTGTAAACTTCAATATCCAAGTACTCCAGTTTATCTGGGCAATATTTGTAGGTAAATATTAAAAAATTAGTACTTCTGTTTAAAAACTCTATAAAACATATTATGTCTTCTTCTGCTGCAAGCCACAAAACACAGATATCATCCAGAAATATTTTATAAAGAATCCAGCAATGGCTATATACAGAATTTAACACATACTTTTCTTCCCACCTTGCTAGTACCAAATTTGCATAGGTGGGTACGCCAATTGCGCCCATTGCCACCCCTTTTAATTGATGAAAAAATTCTCCATTAAAATAAATATAATTGTATTTTAAAACCAAGTCCAACAACTGTAAAAGTAGTGTACATTCATCATTCGTTAGCATGCTGTCCTCATAAATTATTTTATCAAGTAAGGCTAAACCTTCCTGGTGGGGTATACTTGAAAACAGATCAATAACATCTATAGTTAAAAAGTCCATATCTTCCCTAAACAATTCTTGTTTAAGGCTTTTTAAAAAATCCCAAGAATCTCTTAAAATACTCTGTCTCTTTAACCACAACCCCTTAAGCTTGGTATCTACATACTTAGCTAGGGTTACGTTTTTTTGATCCTTCTGCCGATACAACTGGCCTTAAAGGTGGATCCAAACCGTTCTTATGTGTCTTGGGGATCCCAAAAATAGTTGGGATCCTTGGTTTTTCAACACTTAAAAATGTAAATGTCTTCTGAGCGATCAAACCTTCAATCAATAAATCCTCTAAGACCATGTCTATTCTTCTGTAGGATATATTAATCTCATTTCTAGAGAAACAAGCATATTTATCTGTGTCTCTTAGTATTTCATTCATTTTAGCTTCATATCACCCTTATCAGGTTTCATTACTCTTAAATTTGCATCATCTCTAAGTTCCTGCAACACTTTATTCTCCTCAAAATTCAAATTTTGCCTATATTTCACTTTATTAAAATTGTTTCTAATTTCCCTTTCCAGCAAATTTTCAAAATTCTTTATTTTCGGATGAAGGGGTGGATTAAAGGTACTTTTTCTTGTCAAGTTTAAAGATTTCTGTGTTTTACTTAGGTTAAAAAATACCTGGAATTTAATTTTTCTCATGAACATTTTAACGTCCAACAATATTCTTGTTAAAACTCCCCTCCTAATGGGGATGTACTTAATACCCTTTGATAAAAGACTGAAGTGTTCCTTTTTTAAAACCACACCACTAAAATTATAAATGGTAAAATTATCTTTTGTGAAACTAAAAGGGTTGTTCACATCCTGTCTAATAAGGTAAATTTCTAAGTCAGGGCGGGTGGTATTTTCACTAGTTAATACCCCCCTCCACAATCTTCCAATTTCCCGAAAATTTGTGTACTGATGCTGATATTGTTCACCTCTATTTCTGATCCTTTTGGATCTACGAAGCGGGGAGTATTCAGAAACATCATAGAGATCAGTGACTTGTTCACCAATGCTAACATGCTCCGTAAAATTATTCATCCTTCTCTTACCTTTCTCACCACTTTCCCAAGACCTACCACTAGCCCTGGGTTTGGGGTAACTTGTATCATTCTTGAAGTCATTAACATCCCTCTCCATTTTTTTAATTTTCCTCTTAATTAATTCTTCACATTGCCCATCAATGTCATACATAATATTATTGTATTTTTCTCTCTCAGAAGGAATATTGAAAATCAAGTCATCTTTAATACTGTTATTTAACATTTCTATTTCTTTTAACAAATCAGCTTTAATCCTCATATTCTCGTCAACCATACACTTTAATATTTCTAGCCCACATCTGTTAAAAATGCTTATTAAAGTCTTATGAAAAGCACTGCCTGGAACAACATTGTTAGGATATTTATAAATCCTTAATCCTTTAGGTACAATACCTTCTGAAATGCATTCCTTTAAATAACTGTTTTCAATGTCCAAGCTCCTAAATTTGTATAACAGTTTCTGAAATTGTAATAAATTATTCTTATACGTCTCTGTCACAGGTCCAGGTTTAGAAACTTTCTTTAAAGTCTTTAGAAAAACTAACCTGAAGCCAGAAAACGTAGCTCTTGAAGCGTTAATGTGTGTTGTACTTTACACTGTTTGTTTGGAGTTGGTTATTTATTAAAGACACGTGTTTCATTATCCATGGTTTATTGTTTCACCGGACACTGGTACTTTCATTGACTCTTTGATAAACTTGACCGACTTATGTCTAAAGTACTGTCAGTGAATCTTAATTGTTTAAGTTTACAATGGTACCTGGAGTTGAACATTACTCCAAGGGGTCTGAGGGCTTTTAAGAATCCCACTATGCCCTTTGATACCCAGGATGAAAATGATCAACTGTTTCAAATAAGGTGGGTAGCAGCAGCCCACCACTGTTCTATAGAATGGATCGATATACTGGTAGAAAGAGACAGGCTTAAGCAAGCTAAGCTGCGAGAAGATATAAATGTAGCTTGCGAGTCTTTTTCCCAGTTACTAGGCAATGATCAACTTCAGAACTGCCTTTGTGATATAAAAAATAAGCTTGCAGACTTTGAACAAGACTTACTCAACATAAAAAAGAATAAACTACATTGGTACATTCGGGACTACAATAATGGTGTGGCGTTCACCTGGAGAACCAATAAGAAGAGACATCCCATGGGAGCCCGTTCAGGGGAACCGAGGGAGGAGCTACAGCATAATGGCAACTCTGAAGTATCCACAGAATAGAAAAGTTATTCCGGAGACTTTCCAGAGTGACCTGCAGCACAAGATTCCCGGTATATGAACTGGACATTTTGGAGAGACCAGAGAATGGAGTAGGCGATTATAGAAACAACAAGAGAAGAACAATGGCCCCAGAGTCTACCAATAAGCAACCATATGAGGGACAGTCTTCCACATATCACAGGTACAAATAAGTACGATGGAATTAATCAAGGGACTAAACATACAGTTTGTAATTCCATTGATATTAGTAACAAATTTGGTTATGTTATTAACTTGTCAGGTTAAATGCTTAATGACAAGGAAATTGAAGTGCTTAATAAGGGTTTAAAATGTATACCCACTGTTGTTCCTAGATTGTATATGCTAAAAAAAGATATGTTCTGTCTAGCTCGGAAATTGCATTTGTTTAAATTTTTTTCAGTGTAACAGAGTTGATAATCAAGTAATGAGAATTAATCCTGAGGAATGTATACCAGACGATGACAGTTTTTATTCCTGTATATCGGATTTAGAAGATGATACTATGTATACTGCATATTCAAAGTTAGACACCTCTAATAGTGTGTTGAAAAGACAGTTTGTGCCACCTTTTAATCATACTGGGATAGTACAATTTTCTTCTGTGGTTGATTTTGAGTTAGAAACACTGTATAAAGATTTCTTAATGAATAAGAATTCCATTCAGTATAATTTAACAAAACTGGAGTGGCAAGCATTACAGGGACTAAGCAAAAATTGACAACTTATATTCAAACCAGCAGATATAGGAAATAGTTATAATTATGCACTTTACTCATTATGCTAAGATGTGTTATAATCACTTGGATGATGTTACTACTTATACAAGAAGCTGTATGAGAGAATATGAGGAAGCTATTGATAAATATTTGGACCTTTTGAAAAAGGGTGTTAGATTAGGCTATTTTTCCAATGATGATGTAAAAAATAAATTTAGTTTACAGTGGTGTGAAAATGCCAAATTTTACTGTCTGTCCAAGATTCATAAAAATATGCATAACCCTCCTGGGCGCCCAAATGTTTCAGCATGCAAATATTTTTTGAATAGTATGGGCAAGTTCTTACATAACATCTTGCTACCATATGTTACTAAACAGTTTTCATTTATTAAAGACAGTTATGATTTTTTAGAAAAAATAAAATTTACATTATGGTTAGAAGAAATGTATTGGTTAACTATAGATATTAAAAGTTTGTACACCACCACTGAACATAAATATGGACTTGGAGCATTAAGAAAAGTATTAGGAGATAGCCCTTTAACATATTACATTATTGAATTATTTGAGTTTTTTTAACTAATAATTTTTTTTAGTTACAGGGTACGGCAATGGGGGGCAGCTTTTGCCCCCATGTATGCCAATATAATGATGGGGCAGTTTGAGATGGATTATTTGTATAGTTTAAATTTTTTTCAGGAACATGTAACACAATATTATAGGTACATAGATGACCTAATTTTTATTTGTAAAGGGGGCCATGAACAAGTTACCAATTTTATTGATGAACTTCAGAAAAATCCATTTGCTTTAAAGTTTGATGGTGTACAAATAGATAAAGCAAATTAGATATTTGCTTAACTTGGGAAACCACTGAAAAATCATAAGTAAAATACATTGTAGATTTGAGGAGGGTATGCATTTTCTTAGAGCAGACAGTTGTCATCCACCCCACCTAATTAACTCTTTACCCTATGGGGAATTCCTTTGGGTCAAACGGCTTTGTAATAATAGGCCGGATCTAATATATGAGTTTAATGTAACAGCTAAATTATTTATTAAAGGGGGCTACTGTAAACAAAATGTATATACCTTGTTGAATAAAGCTAAAAGGAATCTGCATAGACAGACAACTAGATCACAAACATGGCAATCTACCAATATAAAAAATAATGAAGTGTCTAACTTGAGAAAAATCTATGTGGTTACTACTTAGGACATCTTATCTAGTGAAGTAAAAGTTGTGATTAAACATTATTGGAATTTCCTTTTAAAATTCAGAGAACTTTCTGAGATAATGTGTAAGGTACCTATGTTTTCATACCGTAAGGATAAAAGCATCCGAGATATATTAGTGCATGCTGATTTTTCTACCCCCAGCTCTAGTATTGACCCTATGATAATTGTAGTAGGCACATTTCCATGTGGAAGATGTAGTCTATGCAAATATGTATGTAATACATTTAAGCACATTAATGGAACTTCTTTTAAAGCAAATCATAAGTTCTCATGTAAGACAGAAGAGATAATTTATGCTATAAAATCCCCTTTAATATGTTCTATGTGGGTGAAAGCAAGAGGGCTTTTAAACTTAGAATTCAAGAACATGTTAGGGATATTCAAAATGCTAAACCTGAAAGCCCTCTTGCAGTGCACATTGAAAAATACCATAATAAAAATCCAGATGGTTTACAGTGTACCATATCAGAACATATTTGTGTAAAAGGATGCAACTTGGATGTAAAGAAAAGGCTTTTGTATAAAGAGACTGTTTTTATTTTAAAGTATGGGACTTTAAGCCCAATAGCTATTAATGTGGAATGTAATTGGTAAGTTTTTTTTAACTTAATTGAAAGTAATTATGTAATTAATGTAAATTGGTTGTGCTATAAATGCTTGGATGTTTTCTGACTTTTTATTCTCCTTTGAAGGCTTTAAGCTGAGGTGCTAGGGATTTTATGAAATTTTCTACATCAGATCCTGGTGTGTCATTTTTCTTGCCTGGCCTGAAGTGGTGGGTGTGCTTTTTTTTGTTGTTGCTGCAATTTGTACCAGTATGACTGCAAACAGGATGATAAGGTGTCATAGCAAACAAAGGTGAGTGACAGGAGGGGCTGGAGAAGGGGAAGCATATTGAGCATGTAACAAGTAAAATTAAACCTCCACATGGAAG
Organism: Protopterus annectens; assembly: GCF_019279795.1. Taxonomy (NCBI): domain Eukaryota; kingdom Metazoa; phylum Chordata; order Ceratodontiformes; family Protopteridae; genus Protopterus; species Protopterus annectens. The sequence continues at coordinate 1,868,878,282 of NC_056737.1, forward strand.
TAGAACATGGATGGCGGAGAAGAACTATGGAGTGACAAGGGTCTCTGAGAGCATGAAACGTTTAACCACTCTCAAATGGAAGGTCAGGAGACTAGCTTAAGCACTAAATGTGAGTTTTATCCCATTCCTTGGAAGTAAGTAAAGCTGTAAATAGTTTCAAGAGGAATGGGACAGGGGATGTCATAACTGGAGATCAGGAATCATAGAGCCTGTTCTGAACAAAACTGTAAAGTTTGCACCATGAAGAGAGGGAAGCTTCAAAGTAAATAATATAGACTTAAGTGGATGAAAGCATTTCAAAGAGAGAATGAGAAGATAGTAAAGGAATTAGTTAGGAAAATAATTATTTTAAGAACAAGGGGATATACTCGAGTGACTCATATGCATGTCAGAGTTTTACATAAGCAGTGACAAGAGGGAGAGAAGAGAGTACAAGAATGGACAGATGTAGCAAAAATGGCTTACTTAAACATAATATCCCGGATCCCATGGCGGATTACAAATTCAATAAAAATAAAAATAATATTTGGTGTAAAGGCAAGAAAAAATAGTACAGAATTGCTTCAGGAAATGCATTTAAGTAAGGAAGAACATTAACAACTCAACTACAGAGGGTTTAGAGTTCTGGCACATTTCCTGTAAACAAAGAGGTAGGAAAAGAGGGTTGGTAATAGGGGTGGATGGAAAGACTGAGCTAACAATGGTTGCCGAAGAATATTTATATCCTACCCAAATACACAGTTTTCAAAAGCACTGCAGGTTATTCCTCTAGAGTGCTTTCTTGTTGCACATTTACTTCACTTATTACTGTGAAACCACTGAAAACTGGAGAGTGGGAAAAAGAGCAACTAAGCAACATTATTATTCCCTGTGTCCCACACTGGAAGTCCCCCTTGTACTTGGATTATATCACCAATTACCATATCTCAAACCCATATCCATTCTAGTTTTTCCCTCCCTGTCTTCCTCTCCCTGATTTAATCACTTTACTATCTGCATTCTCAACCTTATATTCAACTGTAACCATATAGGGTTGATGTATTTATCTGTAACCTTCGTTACAAATGTTTCTATCTATCAGCATATGTATTTTGTAACTGTTTTGTATATACATTCAAAAATGTCCATTTACAGTTGATTGTTTTATTAACTCTGTTGTATAACCATGAAGATTTTCTCCTGGGGATCCACTGAAAATGGTCTTTTAGCTCAATCAGTTATTCCCAGTCAGCAAATGGAAATAAATAAGTCAATAACAATCAAAAGTTACAATGCTATAAGGCATTTGATGGTGTCACCACTCCATTTTGTTATAGAGATATAACATAATAATGCCTTTATGCATTGACCTAAGACAATATCAAACATTACTCTGATGGTTTTGGAACCATTGGACTTGTATGATCTGTGTGCTCCATTATCATGCTAGTGAGAAATTCATGGAAGCAAATACCTTGCTTTCCATATATTCAGAAATGGGGTGATTTACATAATGCAGTAATAAATACATCAGTTGTGTCAGAGTGTGTATGTCCCACAATGGTCCATAGTTGCATCCCTGTGCTTCTGTGAGTAGAAGGCTGTCTTTCAGAGGATGTTCTGCAGAAATATCATAGTGTTTTATACAGTAAGATAATGATTCCTGCCAAAGTTGTTGTTTAGCTGTGAGAAAGTGGGCACATCATTGTTTTGGGGCCACTGTGGATGTGGCTTTTGTTGTTTGTATTGTTCATTCATACTTTTGACTACATAAATGTTTGTCCCTGTATGTTATCCATTCTGTGATTCATATGTTTGTGAACAGAGCATGATGGTTATGGTCTTCATTTGCATATACCCCCATGGAAAAGAAGAATTCACGACCCACGGACGAAACGCCAAGCAAGACTGTAAATAAATCCTAAAACATATTCATAACATTTTTAACAACAGTTTTTTAACACGCTAGTGTTGAGTGATGGTACAAGGTTTTTAACCATACAAAGTTTTAAGTCATTTGATGAATTTTTTGTCAAAATTATTGGCAGTTGAATCATTCGTTTTATTTGATGAAAAGATTTTATAAAATTTGATTTTTAAATCTATAAGGTGTGATACTATATCAATTGTATTTATGGTAGTCTTCCATTTCTATTTTACATCGAAAGACTTTATATTTTACATTTTACATTTTATATTTTGCAGTCTTTTGCGTGTATTCAAGTATATTTCTTTAATATGTGATTGAATTCACGATGCAACAATTAAGTAATTAACTAATTAATTAGTTACAGCATGTGACTTTGGCTTCAGTATATATTTGTTGAGTAGTAAGCATTGTTTTTATACTTGATAAAGCTTGGTATTGCACCGAGCGAAAGCGCTTGTTCTAGTGTGGTGGCTTCCAATAAAGGATTTATTTACAGTCTTATTTGGCATTTCATCCTTGGGTCGTGAATTCTTCTTTTTTATATACCCCCATGGACACCTGCACATATGCAATATGCATGCTTAAATTCCTAAGGAGTACTAGAAATTAATTGAAATATATAAGGCTGTGGTACATGATTTTCACTGAGGATCAGCCCATCACAGTTTTGAACAATGTTTATGAATCATTTCTAACTCAGCAGCAGGGAAAGTGTATGGGCAACAATAAGTTGTAAGAAATTCAAAAATTGTATTGTGAAGGTGGTCCGAGGGTTTCACTACAGAAAGAGAGTTGCTTCATCATCCCATGAATGGTACTGAGAATAAACAAATCAGTTTGTACACGTGCAGCAAAATGTCTACTCCTTCACATTATCAGGTACATCCCTGAAGTTAGAAACTTACAAAGCACATTAGTATTGATAAATTTGCACTTTAAAAATGCTATGGGTCCAGAGGTAGTCAGAAAAAACAGTGCCTACTATACTGTGCTTGCACTGGTTTAAAAACTTATAAAATCTATGATTGCTGTTGGATACGGCCATAACAACAATAACTAATATATAGAAAGACTAATGAGATGCTGCTTTGGGTTACACATTGGGGAAATATATAACCTTATACTGAATCGGCATCAAACCCTTTTCCCTTTTTGTCCATACATATGTCAGGGTATCACATCAACAGTGATCATCATCTAGAGCCAATGTTCACATCACTTGGTGGCTAGTCCTGATTATGACTATTACCAGAGAATTCCAAATGAATCAACAACCCACACAGCAACCCAAACCAGGGTCAAATAGTTAGAAAATACGAAGTTCCACAACCACTGCACCACTATTCACCAAAGCAATGAAGTTCACTTATGAAAACCAATTTATTGTTAAAAAAAAGACTTATTAGCTTTTTAAAATGGCAAATGGCATCATTTGAAACACTGAAAAACTGAAAACTTGCACCTTATTATATATCCACCACTGATTAGTCATAACATCATAATTAATTAATTAATTAATTAAAAAATAAAAAAAAAAAAAAAAAGCTTTTGTTTTTTTGAAAAAAAAAAAACAATAACAATATGCTTGTGGAAATAACTACACACACACACACACACACACACATATTCATAAATTAAACATATATTCTTGTTAAAACTGTAGTACATTCAACATTTGACAATTTGCTTGAATGTGCTAACAGTTCCTATTGAATGTAGTATAGTAATACAATACAAATATAGCTGACTTGTTGTTTCAAAAAAAATTTTGAGAGGAAATTGTTGTCATTAAGACCAGGTACCTCATAGCATTTAATTAAAATTGCCATTCAGTTTTCTAAAAAGGCTACCCTTTTTTTTATGTCCCCCTGCCTCAAGAACAAAAAACTCACAAACAAAAAAAAAAACTTAAAAACTAAATAACAATGAACAATGACTAAAAAAACAAAAGTTTTAGTGTGTGACTTTCTTTTGATTCCTTGAGCCTGTCCTTGAGCTGTGAGCTGTCCTGGTGGTCATCACAAAGCATAGAAGACATCACAGGAGCCACAAGAACAAGCAAAAATCTAAACTAAATTCTTGGTGTTGCAACTACAAATTTTCCAAAAAATTAACACAAAAACACAAAACACTGCATGCCCTGCAATACATAAATCTACAAATCAACATTTGGTCATTCTAGATTTGACATACCTACCATCCTTCTCCAAAAAATGTTTTAACATTTTTTTCTTTTGAAAAAAAATCAGCAACCTCACACCATCACCCCTTTTTGTAATAGTCAGTTAAATCCATCCATCCCTCAAACAAGCACCAATTTCCAATTATTTGTCATTTTATTTCAAAATAAAAAAAAAAATCCATCCTGATTCATCCCCCCCTCCCCCCCCTCAAGTCAGAATCAACAATTGTTCTAAGAAATGGGAAGAAATATTGGGAATAAATTTTTTTATCTCTTTCTTTTTTTTCCTTCAAACAACAACCAAAAAAAAGGGTAACAATAACAGACCAATCAGTGTAGAGATTTCTCAGTTTGTAGATTTTCCTCCTGAATACCTCGGCCACACTGACAAAATCTCTTAGCCACCCATTTGGCCCTTAGCCACCCCCCCTCTCTGGTGGAAGGGGTGACAAAAGTGAAACAGTGAGTTTGAGTAACTGTTAACTTCTTCTTAAAGATAGCTAAGCCAAATGATTCTTTTAAATAATTGAATACAATAATATTAATAATACAAAATGTTCCACACATAACACAATAAAAATCCTTAGTGGAAAACCAAGATACTCAACAAATCATACAATCATTTCATCACAAAATTCATCACCGTCGGTAAAAAAAAATCAAAATTTCAGAAATTTACACAATTTTGCATCATTTTTTTTTAAAACAATTTGACAAAAAAAAACACAAAAAACACTAAGCAACATTTCACCCCAGATCGTTGTTGATAAACCATAATTTTCATAACTGAATTTAATTTCATTCAATTGTTTTAAAATTGTTTTTAATTAATATTAATCTTCCCAATGTCAACAGATTTGCTAGCATTTTGCCAACAGATTTTATTTCCAAAGAATTAATCAAAAAAAATTGACAAAAAAATTGAGAAAAAAAAAAATGAAACCAAACAATATCAAAAAACCAAAAGTCAGTCTTTCCATTTTTTTTTCTCATCATTTGCTGTCTCCCAAGTCTCTGACGTCTCTCTCTCAATATTCAGAAACCCTAGCTGACTTTATTCATATTCATCAACAGTGTTTTTCAAGTTTCAGCCACACTTCTCCATTTTGAAACAAATTCCAAATGAATGCCCATTAAGGCTCTTCTTTGTTATAAAGCAGTGGCTTGTCTTTATTCGTTCTGTACTTAGGCATGCAATACACCTAGCAGCTGTAAGACATATGAGTATTATTGATTTGCTTGAATGTTGGGGTGAGCCTGACCAGAACCGTAGGAGTGTTGTAAGTAAGCAGCACAGCCAGCTGCTGGTAGGTATATCAGTTCCACTGATCCATTTGTTTAATTGAGGGCAACTGGAAATGCAGAAAGGGCCTAGGTAAGCAGCGCACCTCTGTGCTGTTATGTGTATAAGCACTGTTGGTCCATATGAATGCTTATGGGCAGGTGCGGAGCTCCTGGGAAAGTTTCCAAGGAAGCAGCACACCCAACGGCTGTTAGGTATATCAGTTCTGTTGATCCAGTTGTATGCTTGGAGGCAAACTGAAAATGCAGAAAGGTCCTAGGTAAACAGTACACCTGGGTGCTGTTAGATGTGTTAGCACTGCTGATCCATGTGAATTCCTGTGGGGATGCAACCAGAAATTCAAAAGGTTTCTAAGGAAGTAGTACACCTAACTCCTGTTAAGCATATCATTGATGTTACAATGTTCCTATGTTTGTTGGTAGGAGGGCAGCTGAAAATGCAGGAAGTTCTTTAATGGGAACTGTATCTAGAAAGGGAACTGGAAAATGCAGCTTAATTATACTGTCAGTATTTTAAATAATGTTCTACAAACCTACTGCAGGAGCATTTTCACAGCGTGGCCTTATGTCTGATGAGAAACATAAGTATAATACAGCAATATACATGTGATCCTCTAAATGCATTCCATTTAAATTATATATTAATAAGAAGGAGTCTGTTTTCAGTATAATCATAGACAAGCACTCATACTCAACCTACAGGTTCAGTTAAAAATAACATTAATCTGTCTTATAGGGCTTAAAATTGTTCACAAGAACAAAGACTGCTCTAATGTATTGCATTCTGCCAGTTGTTTGTAGCCAGTCATCACTGCTAGTAATATCTTGTTTCTTATTCAGGACTTTACTCTATGAGACAGTTAAATGCACATTATCTTCTCTTGTTACTCTCATACTTCATAAAGGACACACCAGCAGATAGCTTAAAGGGAGAATTTAAACAACCACACCAAAAAATGAATTACATGGCGCTTTTATCTCCCTGAGTGTGATTTTAAATTTGTGACAATGAAAACGTTTTTGAGAAAAACACCTTTAAAGCACAAGACTTGTATCTGAGTCTCCATATAAAAACAAGGACTGTAACTGAATTCTGTAAGGATTCACTGTCAGAGAATCTGAGTGTAGCAGTGCCCTGTGAATGGATAACAGTTTCTGGTGTAAAGCTTTTCTTACTAATATATTATTTCTTCATGATGAGTTTTTTATAGCAGAAATTTGGTACAAAACAGATGAGTTTAAATCATTAGCTATTCTTAAACAGTGGAAATAAAAAGTGGTAAGAAAACATTTTTTTGTGTTCAACCAAGTTTTTTTGTGTTCAACACAGCAGGCAGCAGAGTTCTGGGACCGATTTATTTTTCTTGGGGCCTGGCATTTTGTCAAACATCAGTGGTAATGTCCTCTTGAACTTCACTACTTGCCATTACATAGTATTTCCTGATGAAAATACATTTTTCTTTTGTAGTTGTTACATGACTGCTTCTAGACTGTCACATATAAAAGGCTGATGCTGGAAACAACAGTCTGAGCTTTGATGAACCTTGAACTTTACAGTTTCACTAGTGGCAATTCTGTTTTCTTCTACGTAGAATGTCTGCAGAAAAAAATACCTTTCCACATAACGGGTGAATGATTCCAATCTATGCTCAAGAGCAGTGGATTATCATGTAGGGCATGAACTCAAGAATTATTTACCCTGATTTCTGGGAAGCGGCTGGAGGTAGGGAGCAAAAGATCTGTGCACAGTTTTAATACCAAAGGATGCTTTTGGGGTGGAGTGGCACAGTGGCACAGTGGATAGTGTTGTCACCTCACAGCAACAGGCGAGGTTCTCTGCTTCCATTCTCAGCTGGAGTGCCTTCTGTGCAGAGTCTGCATGTTCTTCCTTTGTTCATGTGGGTTTCCTCCAGGTGCTCCAATTTCCTACCACATTTTAAAGATGTGCAGTAAGTGAATTTGACACACTAAAATGGCCATAGGTGTGAATGTGTGGTATGGAAGAACTATCACAGCAGGGCTATCTACTCAAAGGTGTAAACCTTGGTTGTAGCTGATTATTACTGTTGAAGTGACACCCTGACCCCATGTGCAATAATGGGAAAAGGGGTTGTGGATGGATGTATGGATGTATGGATGGATGGATGGATTACCTGGGGGAGGCAAACAGAGAATACATATAGAAAAATGTCTATCATACTTACTCCTTCCTTTACATCATCAAATCAGTTTATTCGTTTTTTACCCTTCCACCCTGCTTTATTCTGTCCAACTGTCCCAGTGCCCCCCATCCATCAACAGGTCTACTTGTTCTTCCTTCCTATCCCGGACTTCTCTGAGTGAGCTCGGGATGGTGTAGATCTTAGCAGTGTCTTGAGGTCAGCAGCTGCTTTTTCTTGCTGGGGGGGGGTTATTATGACCTACCCTTATTTCCCCACCCCTCCACCCCTGTGTTTGTTGGAATGTCCAAGGGTTACTTCTCTCTCTGTGGGCCATGATTCCCCACAGGGAGTCTATCCAGCAAATGGCACCACCCTCGGATGAGCATGTCATCCTTCCTTAACAGCACCTCAGATTCTCGTACCTCTAAATGAGCCAAGGTCACCTGGGCCATTGTTAGGGCTTTGTTCCTTCTTACCACAACAAATGTAAAATCAATTTATTCTTATTTCTTTTTTATTCATTTTCCATATCATTAATTCTGTCTTGTAAATGTCATTTTTATGCTGCATAAAGTGTATTATATCACTGCCTCCTGAGCTTTGTCCATTTGTCAAAACTTCTATATCTGATATCTCCTCATATTATGTGATGCTGGTGGCTTTAAGGTAGTACATACACTTTGAAGGGTCCTGAATTAATTTTTTTCTAATAATGGTTTGCATACTTTCCTTACCCTGGGTATCTATATCTACATATGAGTATCCTGTGTCAGAATCCTGAACAGTTTTAGAGACCCAAGACTGTTTTTGACAGAACATCCTTTAAATTCTGAGCAGGAGCCTTATTAGTATTGTTTTTCTCTAAAATTCCTGTCAGTTAATATTTTCCTGTCAGAATCAAAAAGTGTTCAAAAAAGACTTGGCAGTCATGATCTGATTGATCAGAACTTTTCACTGATAGTTCTGTTTTTATCACTTATAAATATTAAAAACTTTTTAAGTACTTCCTGATAAGAGAGTCAAAGCTAAACATTCTCTTCTTATTCAGGTTTGATGTGAAAGTCAATTTATTAACCAAATGATCGAATATAAACAGAAAAAATGCAGTTACCAAAACAGGCCCCAGTTGTTCAGTTGTCAGCACTTTCATCACATGCTGTACGATCAAACAAAATAAGAGTGAAACAACTTTCATTGGCAGCGGAGTTTTCTTTTTTCAGCAGTATTGCACAACTTTGGAGTAATTATATTGAAGTTTGGGAGGTGTGAGGGTAGTGCAGGGAGGCTTGCCACTTGCAAAAATGACTTACTTCCAAGGATCAGTGAAACTTGTTTCATTCCCTGTGTTGTTAATTATTCAGCACTCAGTGGAAGTGCTGTCAATGGATCAATGTGTATCCAATAAAAACAATAACCTCAGTCATCAAGCATTTGCCCACATAACATATTAATTAATTATATTAATTAATTAATTAATTAACCATTGACTGATTTGACTCATTCATTCATTCATTCATTCATTCATTCATTCATTCATTCATTCATTCATTCATTCATTCATTCATCTGAGATACCTATTCTATCCTAGTCAGCACTTTAGCAGAGCCATACCCAATCCCACCAGGCAGTGACTGCAAGGCTTGGAACTCCCCTCCACATACATATGAAAATTCATAATGTACAGTCCCATGGGCAATTTGGAGAATGTACACACACCCCCCCCCATGCACAAACACACACATATATATAAACACACACATGCACGCACACGCACACGTACAAAGAATTATACTGATTAGTCACACTACATTCGGTTTTGAGTATCGCCAATTAACTTACCTGCATGTCATCTTTCGGATGCAAGAAGAAGGTAGAGCCTTGGTGAAAACTAGCTTGAGCGCGCGCGCACACACACACACACACACACACACACACACACACACACACACACACACACACACACACACACACACAAATTCATATGGTACACTTCCATACGTTATTTGGGATCTCCAATCAACCCATCAGTAAGTATGTCTTTGAGATATGGAAAGAAACTGGAGCTACTGGTAAAAATTCCATGGGTACAGAGAGGACACAAGGCTTGTCACAAAATGTACCCCAACCAGAGACCAAACCAGAGAATCAAGTGCTGTGAAGCACACCCCCATGTGACTATGTCATCCATCAATGAACATGATGCTCTATAAAAAAAGAAAAACACATTGACAATGTTTTCATTACAGGAGATAATTTTAAACAACTTTTAGACATAATGAATGCTGAAGGATTTTAGCACACTCTTGCAGTATGAAGATCTATTCATTTTACTTTCTAATACCAACAGAAAAGTTCATGAATTTGAAGAATGCTCCAGCTTCATTTCAGAAAGAATTGACAAAATGGATCAATCTTTATATTCTGCATTCTACTTTTATAAAATAAACTTACTGAAGGTTAAGAATATTAATTTAATTCAAATTAATTTATTATATTACTGGATTGCAAATTTTCTATAAGCTTTACAAACGGTCATATACAGCTGTTTGTGTTTCACTCACTTCAAACTTTATTAAGGTTGTATTTTTATTACTGCTTTAAGCTCAATAGCACAGCCTAAAATCCTCAATCCTGTTTTGAAACTACACTCTCTAATTACAAATGTATCACGTCTTTAAAGTTTTAAATATCATTTCTTAGATATGCATAACTCCAACTTTTTACAATCCATGTTTCATATATATATATATATATATATATATATATATATATATATATATATATATATATACACACACACACACACACACACACACACACACACACACACACACACACACACACACACACATATATATGTATATATATATATATATATATATATATATATATATATATATATATATATTTATACATATAAAGTTCATCACCAGTGGACGACAACTATCCCACCATTGTACCTCTCTTCAAATACTAAACTGGCTAGAACTTCTTCACCATCTTACATATATTCATACATATATTCAACTAACTACTGCCCATAAACTAGTGTTCAATCCATCCAGCTGCCTTGCTCCTTCTAATCTATTTACACTATATCACCCAAACAGGCTTCTCTGCTCTGAAAACCATATGATCCTACAGGGAGAGAAACCCAACCTTTCCGCTGGTCAAACGCTCCATTCCTTTTACACTGCTAACCTATGGAACACTCTCCCACCCTCACTTAGATCCACCAGCAATACATCTTATCTTCAAAAAATCTTTGAAACTACATCTCTCCTCCCACTGGCAATGTACATGCACCATCTCCTCACAAGACATAACCTGACATTTTCTCTCCCCTTATTCCATACCTGTCTTTGTCTCTTCCCCTCTTCTACTCCCACCTCTCCTCCCTCCTTCTTCTACTACCTCCTAACCATCACCGTTACTCCTGATAGATAATCCACTTCTGTACCCTGGTGTAAATGTATTGTCAATTGATATTTTACACTCAGCTGGACTGCCTCTTTCTGTATCAGTAATAATTTGTACTGTCAGTAGTCATATCGATTTACAGATGTATTACATTTTCATTTGTCAAAAAGCTCTGTTTACTGTTTTTATTGTTATAAGTACTATTTGTGTTTTTATCAAAATTTGTACATTGCATATTTTAAAATGTATGTATTGTATATATGTGGAGCTTTTCTTCCCAGGCCTCCACTGAAAATGGGCACTTTTTGGCCCAGTGGACCTTCCCGGTAAACAAATGTAATAAATAAATAAATAAATAAATAAATAAATAAATAAATAAGTAAAAAATGCTGTGTGCCTGACCAGTGACTAAATATTATATGTATTACTGCAACATTGAAAACTGATGTGTATATGTCTACTATTTCTGTTTCTACTGTTGTGTGCCTTAATGTTACTATCCATATTTTAATTGTATACTCATTCATGTAGTGTAATTGTTGCAGGCTATGCTTGTAATTTTTGGTAGAGATTTTCTCCCTGGGAGATATTTGAAATGCCAGGACTTACTAGATCAAGTCCTGAAATGCAGAGACTGAATGGTCAAAAGATCGGACTTGCGTATACCAAGTCCAAGATGACATTTCTCTGAATATTCTCTTTTCTCGAAGGTATCACTGTCTTGGAGTTGGTACACATAAGCTCGGGATGTGGGAGACTTGACCAAATATGGGGAGTGCAGGACGGGCTTGCCACTCCCAACCACCCCTAGCTGAAACAGATTTTAAGGAGAAGAACTAGTTTTTCAGATTCTCTCTTATCTGGGTTTTCTGGGTTTTTCGGCTTTGCAGCACTCAGCATTTCCAGTTCCGACATTTCAATAGGGAGCCAAGATAGTCACACATGTAAAACATGTGTAATAGATACATTCAGCTGCAGTTGAACCAAGATAGTCACACATGTAAAACATGTAATAGATACGTTCAGCTGCAGCTGAATAACAGACTGAACATTTTTAATAGATGCATTCAATGACAAATGGATAGTGAGAGATACTGACAGAACTTGGATGATACTGTTTAATGCAACACTAGAGTTTCTCTGCAAGAGCTGTATATGTTGAGCATACTCAGTAGTGATTTGAGACATGCCTTACTTATTGATATATGCTTTTGTGTTATTCTAAATTCTGTTGGAAGGATTTTCATTATTATGAGAGGTTATAGCCAAGTGCAATACCACCATACCCAGTGTTTGATTTATTAGCTGTGAACATGTTTTGATTCGTGGATCTTAATGTTCTGTGTGGTACATTACAAACATCATCCTTGCCTGATGCTTTTACATGAGGTATTAGAGTTCACCACTCGAACATTTAAGCAGTACTTGCCTTGCTAATGGCTTAACTAGAACTTTATTAGCAGCATGCTCATAATGGGTAAGCCAGGGATTATCACTAACTTGGTTTGTACCGCTTATATGGCATTTATTACTAACACCTGTGTGGATGAAAACATGTATTACATTTAACCATGGCAATAACAGAAGTTCTTTATATTATTAATACCCCTAGGAATTGTAATGCCAGATGTTTTAGTCCAAATAGTGATTTAAATCAAGTGAATGCTGAATGGCCAGTACCTTTGGGTATGTGCTTGGGATCAGAACAGAACCATTTTTATTTATTTATTTATTTATTTATTTGACATTTGTTAACCAGGATAGTCTGACAGGGTCACAAGACCCTTTTTCTGAGGAGGTCCAGGGAGAAAAGCTCCACAATTTTAGAAAATTACAAGACTTACAAGCAAACTACAATATATAAGTATCAGTGAGTACATTGCTGGTTTAACTGTGATAACACTTTACACAAAGACGTATAAGCAAAATTAGTAGGCATAAGTATACAGTGAATATGTTGCATGTTTATCTTAACACTTTACACAAAATTATAACTTTGACAAGACTTTTACAAATACTTGTGCTGTTTAGATTAGTTCATTAGGAGGCAGAAAGATAGGAGTAGTATGGTACATTTTTTCCAGTCTTGACAGTGCTTAATGGTAGTGGATATGTTAATGTAATTAAATGAGGTATCACCTACCCATTTATCTCAGAGCTCTTCAGCAGAAATTGATGGATTTATTGACATGATTAGTGAGCCTTTCCAAAGCTGCCAATAAGATGTGGACTCACCATGGATCATCTGAAACTTTTTGATAGAGTTGACCATATGTCTCAAACTACAGATATTGAAAATAGGAACATTGGCCATTGAAAAGTAGGAACATCCAGTTAAAAATTTGGACATCTAATCAAAAAAAAAAAAAAAGAAAAAATGAATACCAAATAATAAAATTCTTCCTGCTTCCAAAAGGATTGTGGGATATTACTCAGAAACACATTTAAAGAACAGTGAGTATATTATCAAGGAGGCAGTGCAAAATCTATCGACTTTATTGAACTGTATTTGTAGAGTTCTACCACACAAGGTTATTTATTTTTGCTTCAGAACAAGGTAAATTTAATATGTAGGACCTCTTTCTTTTAATTATTCTTGTCACTAGTGTGTTTGTCATGAAGTGTATACTAGACAGCTTCAAAAATCAATGCTTTGAGGTGGATTGAGAAAATTGTGTGAATGAGTAAACCAACTCTAAAAATAGGGATAAAGCTCCAAAAATAGGGACATCTCATGCAGGGCATGGCAGGCCCAAAAATAAAAATGTTCCTCCAAAGTAGAACAGTTGAGAGGTCTGGCCTTGGCTTCTATCAAATAAGTTTGAGAATTTTTTGGATTTGATTTTTCAGCTTGGTCTGGTAGCTTGGGACTTGAATGCAGCGAAACTTTCTTGCTCATACAGTTATTTTGTTTATTTTGGTCTTGGACTCCCATAGATGATGTAATCTAATATGAAGCTGGTTAAATACAGGAATTTAAGAACTATAACTAGTTACATTCTATCACCCCTATGTGACAGTCTCATTAGCACTGACAGCGCTGATGATCCTAAAGACATAGGCAGACTTTGGATCCATCCCAGTTTGGCTTTGTCAAAGGCAGATCATGCCTCTTAAACTTGATGAGGGCAAGGCAGTCCATACAGGAGTTGCTGGCGCCATGTCAAGCCTGTCACAAGTGGTGTCCCACAAGTCCTGGGACCACTCTTGTTCGGCATCTACTTTTCTGAAGTACAAGCAAACACAGGAGGGTTATGGATGACAAATGACTGCAAACTGGGAAAGTAATCAGGGATCTGGGGACCCAGGTTGACAGTAACCTTTCGTTTGACACTCATGTTGCCAAAGTAGTTAGGAAAACCTTCTACATTGCCCACCTGCTCATGAAAGGATTCACATCTAGATCTAGTACTCATCACTCATTAGATCTATGATTGAGTATGCTGCCAGACTGAAAGAACTCCAGCTCTGGTGACCTGTGCCTGACATATAAGGCCATGTCAAACCCAGATCTGATGAATATGCTTCACCTCAAAAATCTAAATCCTCAGAACCACAAAGACTCCCTATGCTGTGGGGCAGAGCACCTCTGGCCTTGTTCGGAATCTTGACCAATGGATACAGAGGCATAGGCTTATAAATGCCCTTGGGCAGATAGCCTAGTATGAACCTATGAACCTATGAACCTATAATTCATTGTTACAGCATACAACAATGCATTGTTTTGTGCAGTAGCTACCTCTGTCCCAGGTGACGTAAAACCAAGGTGTACTTCTTACTATGAGGCATCATTTGATGGGGAGTTATAGGCAATGTGGAATGCTGGATAAAGTCTGGAGCATCACTGGTGAGAGGCACATCTACTGGAGGGCATACTTAGTGCTGACATATTGACTTTAATCTCACATAAGAAGGCAGGTTACCTGAACTGTCATATTTCTGCTGTAGCTAATCATCCAACAGCTCAACCTATACTGATACTCAGAAAGCCATTTTTTTAATCATCATTGTGAATAAGCACATTTTTTGCAGATAAGAGTGCCAGGATTAAAGGTTCCTTCTCCTAAGTGCAGCAGTTGAGAGTTGAGGAAGACAGTGGATCTTTGAGGTGTCAGAGTTTTGTTAGGTAGAACTTGGATAATTTGATTATAACGAGGCCATGGAATGGTTTCAACTTTGCATCCTTCTTATTGTGGACTTGCTCTAAGCCCAACCTGTTTGGTAATATCTTGCTTGGAGATTCCTGAAATAGTTATTTTCTCTAGATTGTTCCTTCTTCTCTGAGACAGCTGTTTTTTTCAACTGTTTTAAGGGAGGCTTTGATTACTCTCGTCCTCTGAAATTGCAGACAGTCGCCAGAATTATTACCCAATTCCTAACCTTTAAAGTGAGAGTCTAATTCATACAGGTGTATTCATACATGTTAGCATTTCATCTCTTTGAGTCACATCAGTCTTAGATCTCAGCCTAGTACTGAGAAAAACCTGGAGTATTTTAAGAAGTGCCCCTGAATTAATAGATATCATTCCGGATAAATCAAGATTTTCTTATTGTAACTGCGTGAGTCTGAAAAAAATATTATGTTATAAGGATATGAAATGTGCAGATACTAGCAAACGAATAATGAAAAAAGGAACTGTATCTTGTTTTAATTGTAGTTGTTGTTCATCTATTAACAATGAGGAGAATTTTATACATCCTGTTACTGGGAAACTTATGCTTTAAAATGCTTTGCCACATACAATACTTGCAATATACTATATTTAGCTACCTGTAAAATTTGTTCTAGTTTTTATGTTGGCAAATCTACTAGACGCCTTAGGGACAGAATAATAGAACATAAGTCTGACATAAGAAGAAATAATTTAATAAATTAATTGGCAAAACATATAAATGAGCATGGCTTAGACCACAATTTTATGTTTAGAGTTTTGACAGTGGTAAATAAGAATATCAGGGGAAGTGACTTGAATTAAAGGAATATGAGTGGATTATATTGTTACAAACTGATTCTTTCCCTGGTATTAATTAGATGGTTACACTTAAACCAGTTTTAAAGGACAAGATGTTTAATTTAAAGTAGTTTTTAGTGATTTAAAGTGATTTAAAGTGATTTAAAGTTATTATAGGTTCACAGGTTCATCGGTAGGTATTAGGCTATCTGCCTGAAGGCATTTATAAGCCTAGCCAGAATGCGTTGGCTTTTGCCATGCCCTTAGATTAGTTCCTGATAAATCAAGATTTTCTTATTGTAACTGCGTGAGTCTGAAAAAAATGTTATGTTATAAGGATATGAAATGTGCAGATGCTCCGCAGAGCTGCTGAAGTGATCCCCGGGGTAAACTTTCTGTTTCCCATCCACTCGTCAAGGTTTCTCTTGAAGAGCGTTAGTGAGGAGCTCTGCCTAATGTAGATTGGAATCTTGTTCCAAAGCATGGGAAGTCTCTGGGACAGGAATCTATCCCTCCAGCATGTCCTATTTATTGTTGTGGTGAGGTTTAGATCCCTAGAGTGTGTGGCTTGAGGGGATATGGTTTTCTTTAGGTGGAGCATGTCCATCAATTCTGGGTTGGACATGGCCTTGTATGTCAGGCAGAGATCACCTATGAGTAGGCGGTATTCAACCGAGTACAGCTGGAGTTTCTTCAGTCGAGCTGCATAAGGCATCTGTTTGAGGCCAGTGATCCTCTTGGTGAGGTACTTCTGTGGTCTTTCCAGCTGTTGCAGGTGTCTTGTAAGGTACATCCCAAATGGGGCATTGTACTTTATGATGGGTCTGATGAGTGATGAGTAGAGGGGCACAATGACTGCTTTTGATCTGGATGCGAACCATTTTGTGACTAGGTAGGCCACATAGAAGGATTTTCTAACCACTTTGGCAATGTGATTATCAAAGAAGAGATTACTATCTGCTTGGGTCTCCAGATCCCTTATTATGTCTTATGTATTTAGGGGACTACCACCTATGTGGCAGTTTGTGGGTACTTTGTTTTTTCCAAAGGGGATGACTATGCACTTTTTGGCATTTAGCTTGAGGCCATGATTTTGACACCAGGTATCCATCTCAGTGAGACCCTTTTGGAGGATGTCTGTGTTAGCCGGAGAGTCAGTTATAGCCCCTAGTTTGCAGTCATCTGTGAACTTGGTCAGCCATAGTCCTCCTGTGCTTGCCTGTACCTCTGAGAAGTATATGCCGAACAGGAAGGGTCCTAGGACTGAGCCCTGGGGAATGCCACTTGTAACCAGTTTAGAGTTGGACCTAGCTCCTGCATCTCTCACCATGTGGGTTCTGTCTGTGAGCCAATTGGCAACTCATCTTGTGACATAGGGGTTTATATTCAGGCTGGTGAGCTTGTCTATAATACCAGAATGGGGAATGGTGTCAAAGGCCTTTGCAAGGTCTAGATAGGCTGTGTGTACCACCTTTCCCTCGTCTATAGCCTTGGTAACTGTCTCAAAGAAGTCCACCAGATTTAGGAGGCATGATCTGCCCTTAACAAAGCTGAACTGGGTAGGATCCAGTGTTTGGAGGTTCCCAATGTCTCTGTTAATGAGTTCCATGATGCTGCGCTCCATAGCCTTGCAGACCAAGCTAGTCAGACTTATAGGGCGATTGTTCTCGGGGTCTATTGTGTCTTCACCTTTGTGGAGCGGAATAACCATTGCTATGTGCCACTCTATGGGGACGTAGCCTATGGAGAGGCTGAGTTTGAACAGTGTATTTAGGTGAGGGGTTAGTTCATCTTTGAGCTTGTGTAGGATGCAGCCTGGGATACCGTCCGGTCCCATTGATGCTGTGTTTCTGGCTTTGGAGAGGGCTGTTTTAACCTGAGTGTTTGTGATTTCAGGGGCTCTACATTCTTCTGGTATGGTTATGGGCCCTTTTGGGTGTGAGAGGGGGGTGAAGTTTGCACTGAACCTGTCTGCCAGGATGTTGGTGATATCAGTTGGTTCAGTGTATTTTGTGCCATTCTGCATTAACTCTGAGCAGATCTGAGCATTGCCACTTGGATTTTTGACATAGATAAAGAATGCCTTGTGGTTATCTTCGGAGTTCTTGACAATTTTTCTTTCAAAGCTAGCCTTGGATTATTTTATGAGGGATCATAGTTTCTTGCTGATACTGATCAGGGATGTCTTCCCTTCTTGGGAATTTACTATTTTCTGTACTAGTTTCCTCCTTCTGTTGTATAGCTTGGTTATGGCAGGGGTCCACCAGACTGGTTTCCTTTTCTTGGAGGAGTGAGTCTTGGTTTTGCTTGGGATAGCACGATCCATGCATTCTTGTAGCTGCCAGAAGAATGCATTAGTAAAGGATTTTGCAGCTTGGACAGCATTATTCTTTAGCATGGGGGCTTTGAAACTTTCCACCTCGGTCTTAAGTAACATAAAGTTTGCTTTTGAAAAGTTTTTCGTGGTGGTTTCCTTGACTGGGGGTGGGGGTGGAATGTGGATATCCAGAGTGATTTGTTTATGGTCAGATCTAACAAGTGAGGGGTTGACCTCTGGTTTGGAACACCGGTTGCCCATGTTGGTGATGACCAGGTCCAATATGTTGTCACCTCTGGTGGGAGTGTTGACCAGTTGATCCAGGGCTTTTGAGTTTATAAATTCTAGGAAATGTTGGGCAAGGGAGTTAGTACTTGAGTAGTTCTCCAAGTTAATGTTTGGGTAATTGAAATCGCCCAATATTAGGGTGTTTGGTAGGACCTTTAAGTTTCCCAGTGTTTCCAAAAACACGGAATAGGGGTCCTGGGACATGGTGGGTGACCTGTAGCAAGCTACAATTTGAATTGCAGTTTTGCCCGTTAGTTGCACGTGGATGATCTCTGAACCATCATGCTGTGCCACTAACCTGGAGGTGTGGGTATCCTTGATGAATATGGATAAGCCCCTGCCTTTTGCATTTCAGTCCGGGTTCTGTGGCCGAAATGTATGGTATGAGTTGTAGCCTGGCAGTGCTGGGGTGCTCTCTGTAGCCTTAAACCAGGATTTTGTTGCTGCACATATATCGATTTTCTCCATACTGAGGAGTGCCTTGAGTGCATTCATTTTGAGGTTTAGATGTCTGACATTGAGTAGCATTACCCTCAGTTTTTTGTTACTTGTCCTATTTATGGCGGTGGGTTTGTCTTTTGAGCCTTGCCTAAAAAAGGCACTATGGGGCTGGGAAGAGCCTTGGCCAGTATTCGAAAGCCTAAGGGTGACAGGTGAAAGCCATCTCTAGCGAAGCAGCATGGCTTATCGAGCATGTCATCCCGGGTGGACAGACACTGGATTCCCTTTGAATGACACCAGAAACTCAGCCAACTGTTGAAATTGATCATTTTTTCTTTATACCGTGGTATCATTCTTGGTGAGGGCAGGATGCTACTCAGGGTCAGGGTCATACCAGCCTGGGCTATGTGATCAGAGAGCTCTTTCATGTCTCTTTTTCATGTAGTCCAGGAAGGTACGGCTCAGGTCATTCACACACATCTATAATAAACTTTACTCTACTCCCCTCTCTCAACTCTAGGCTCACCCCATCCCACCTAATCCCTGTCCCCTGGACTTACCTTCAGCTACTAGTGCTCCACAGATTGATTCTTGTTCATCCTTAGCTTTCCCTCAGGTCTACCCACTCCGTTCGCCCTGCGGGCTCACTCCAC
Source organism: Protopterus annectens (assembly GCF_019279795.1). Lineage (NCBI taxonomy): Eukaryota > Metazoa > Chordata > Ceratodontiformes > Protopteridae > Protopterus > Protopterus annectens. Next base: position 1,868,897,908 of record NC_056737.1, read on the forward strand.
TCCCCTACCATGCCCCCAATTCCCACATGCCCCCAGCACTTCTACATTTATACCCCTTAGCCACACCCATCACCCCGCCCTGACCAACTAGTCACCTCTTCCCTTCCACACCCACTTCTTACTCCACCCCACATTTCACCAATACTCTACTGTACCTCCCCTCTCAGTCTCCTCCCAAAACTTACAACTCTCATACCCTAGTAAACTAGCCAACCACAACATACCTCCTCTCAGTAACCTATCCCACTATGCTCTCAAAAGCCCTATCCTTCTCTACTTATCTAGGACTGCTCCTCACCATATCCTATACCTACTACTTCACCCAGCCAACTAACTATAACCACACTCCATCCTTTCATACTACTAACCATCTTAGCCTACTTGTCTTATATTCACACTTCCCAATGTCTCCATGCCTATACCCCATAAAACACCATCTTCTCTTCTCTTATAAACTTATTACTCCTCACAACTATCCTAACCCTATAGCAACTAACTCAGCCCTCATAAATCTAGCTAAGCTCAACCCTGTCTCTAAGCAGACAAAGTACCTCTCCAAACTAATGCTATATCTGACTTCTATTCTATTATCAGGAGATATACACCCCACCCCAGGCCCATCCTCATCCCCTTCAATGGATAAATCCATACTACTCACCTCCTTAAATGCCCAAAGTATAGTTAACAAAATCCCTAATCTGCATGCCTGGCTTACATATAACAAACCAGACATTTTGTCCATCTCTGAAACTTGGTTAAAACCCCATATAAAAGATTCGGAAATAATTCCACCCAACTACTCTATAATCAGAAAAGATAGAACAAACAAAAAAGGAGGTGGAGTAGCCCTTCTATACTTATCCTTCTTAACAGTTACCCCTTATAACAAACCAACTCCCCAATTCAATAATGCAGAACTACTCCTGGCATTACTTCAAGTAAATAAACATAAAAACATATGCATAGCCTCCCTCTACATCCCCCCAGGCAACAATATTTCTACACTAGAGGATATCCTCTCCTGGCTTTCCAATAACATTAACAACGAAACTATACTTATGGGTGACATGAATATTAACTGGTCTGCAATACAGTCTCCCACAAACCCACTTAACATTAATCTTTACAACTTTTCTCAGCTGATCAACTCCATAACTCGGCCCTCAAAAAACCTCACCAGTGATAGTACCCTAGACTGGATATTAGTCTCCCACCCTCATTACTTCTCAAATAGTGGCACCCTGCCTGATTCCCTTAGTGACCACTTGCCCACATTCACACACCGACTAGCTTCACCCCTACATCTTACTCATAATTTTATTGCCACTCACTGCCAAAAAAACTTTAACCCCACCTCCTTTTCCAACTCTCTAAAAGCAATCAACTGGTACACCCTAAAAACTCTACCCCTGGAACAAGCTGTCGCCCACTTCAACTCTACTTTTCTAAACCTCTTAGAGCAACAAGCCCCTATAAAAACAAAAAGAATAAAAAACAAAACTGCCCCTTGGCTAACAAAAAACACACTAGTAACTATGCACCTTAGAGATAAAGCATGGTCATCATATCAGAAACATAGGACTCCCCTAGCCCATAATGAATACAAAACACTCAGAAACAAATTAAAAAAGCTTATCATTTCCGATAGACAGAATTACTTCTCCATAATCCAAAACAACAACAAAACAAACACTTAAAAATTTTGGAAATGTATCTCTACCCTCCTTAATCCCAACAAACCAGATAACCCCAGCCCGGACCCTAACGCTCCTGACATAGACTTGGCCACTCAATTCAACACCTTCTTCATTGATTCTATCTCCAAACTAACCTCATCTTTTTCATCTTCAAACCCCACCACACCCCCCACTACACCCCAATCCTCCTCTACCAACTTTTCACCCCTTACCACTGTTTCTCCCCCTATCTCCTCTCCATCATCAACATCCTCAAATTCTCCCCCCCTTCCTCCACCATTCTCACTAAAACCTATACCCACATCCACCATAAAAAAACTACTTCAGAAACGAAAACTATGCTCTAATGCCCCTGATAACATTCCTTCTTACTTTCTCAGTATAGCTGCTGAAGCCATTGCCTACCCCATCAACATCCTAATCAACCATTCAATTCAAGAAAGCTCAGTACCCCAAATCTGGAAAAAGGCTTTTGTTGTTCCATTGCATAAAGGCGGCAGGAACAACAATATTACTAATTTCCATCCCATCGCTATCCTATCTCATATCTCTAAACTTTTAGAAAAGTGTATTCATCTACAACTCCTACCATACCTCTTAGACAATAACCTACTAACTCCAACACAACATGGTTTCAGACCCAGACACAGTACTATGACCACCCTTCTCTCCTTCCTGGAAGCTATGAACAAAGCCTGGGACTCTGGCCACATTGTCTTTACTCTCCTACTAGACCTCTCTATAGCCTTCGATACTATCTCCCACAATCTACTACTAACTAAACTCTCCAAGCTTAACTTGTCACCCTCTTCTCTGAACTGGTTCACTAGCTACCTATCCAACAGATATCAAGCAGTAAGATGGAAAAAAGCCACCTCCCCTTTCATCAACACCCCAACTGGTGTTTCCCAAGGATCTATACTGGGTCCCCTTCTTTTCAATATATTCATAAATGATTTCCACAACTCCATCCCTTTAACAAAAATTATCTAATACGCAGATGATTCAACTATTATCTGTTCTACTACCTCCATCCCCACACTGCTAAAGCTTACTCAAGATGCATTTTCAACCACTGAACAATGGATGAAAACAAATCACCTTGTACTCAATCCCTCCAAAACTAAAGTAATGGTATTCACCCCCTCTAAAGATACCTTTTTCAATCCAAGTAATTTCTGTATTACTAGTCACAACAATACACCTCTCGAACTGGTATCTGAGGCCAAATTACTTGGGGTCCAAATTGACAGTCAGCTTAAATTCAATTCCTACCTTCAATTAAATATAAAAAAACACACCAAAAACTTGGCATGTTCTACCGACAGAATCTTTATCTTACACCCTCCACCAAATCCACCCTATCTACCACATTTCTCATCCCATCCCTCCTCTATGGAGCCCCACTCCTAACTAACCTACAATTTTCTCTCAAAACACAACTCTCCTCTTGCTATAACAAAATTGCCAAGTTTGCTACCTCCCATAAGTCCTCCTCACACCACTGTTCAGCTCTTCACAAACTAAAATGGTTAGAACTACCCAATCACCTCACCTACGTCCAACTGACTGTTGCACACAAGCTCATCTTCAATCCTTCCATCTGCCCATCCCTTTCTTCTACCTTTAAAATGCACCTCCCTGATAGAATACAAAGATCTAACAACCAAAACCTAATTGAATTGTATAAACCAATTTGTCCCCCTGGAAAAAAATCTCTTATCCTACAGTCTTGCTCATCTCTGGAACTCCTTACACCCATCCATTCGTACCATCACAAATCACTTCTCATTCAAAAAAATCCCTTCATTCACACCTAATTTCCCAGTAGGAATGCTCCTGCTCCCACCCAAAATAATCTCATCCCCTAGTCATACTGGGAATTTCCACTTCTCCTCCCCTATTCATAATGGGAATTTCCACTTACTCTCCTAAACTCATAGATCTTGCTCTTGCTTGTATTAAGCTTTTTTTCTGAATACTTGAAAGGTACCTCTTAAGTGCCCTAAGATGGAAAGGTTCTCTGTTTCCATATTGAAAAAAGTCTGTGTTAGCTCATATTCCTTTCTCTTGCTTGCATTAAGCTACTCATCCTGAATCTATGAAAGATACCTCCAGTGTAACCCACCCTAAGTTGTAAAAGCTTCTCAGTTTCTATATTGTAAATTGTTTATTTTTCAGCTATACAATATTGTAATATTTGTATAAATTTGTACACTAGTCTGCTATATTTCTAATTTCCTACATTTTTTTTTATTAGTCCATAGTAATTGTATAATTGTAACCAAATACCTTATTGTAACCTTGCTACTTGTTTTTGGAGCTTTTCTCCCCAGGACTCCATTGGAAATGGGTTCTTTTGGCCCAATGGACTATCCTGGTAAACCAACTGTAAATAAATAAACAAATAAATAAATGACAGAGTCGTATTTGTACTTGTTCTGGAGTGACCTAAGTGCTTGTGTTATGTGGCGGATCCTGGCACCCGACAGGCAGCTAACAGTAACCTTCTCCTTGTTCAGCCTAGTGAGTGGGACGTCAGTGTGCCTGACTATAGAGTTACCTATTACTAGTGTGTTGGGTATGTTATTTTGCCTTAAGGGCTGTGATTGCATGGCACACTGGTTTTGTGAAGTATGTGTTTCATGGTTTGTGTTGGGGGGGGTGGAGGTTGCTTGGATGTCTGCTTTGGAGGTCTCTGTTGCTTTTGCAGGTTTTTATTTAGTGCCTCTGAGCATGTTTTTGTGTATTTATGTGTGTTTTCTGCTGGTGCTGGCTTAATGGGTCTATGTGAGACTGGTGGTGTGATGCAAGTATTTCCCTTCTGCTCCTGACTGTCTGATCCAGTCTTGGGTTGAGAGAGCTTAGCCTCCAGTTTGGCTGTATAATTACATCTCTCACATGTATTAGCATTTAGTGGTAGGAAGAGAGGGTTGTTTGTGTACATGAGGCAGTTGTAACATTGCCTCAAAATGCCCAGATTCACGAGTTGGACTGGAGAGTACACCTGAAACTGCCCTTTGGACATGCCTAAATAGGTACAGTGAATTGTTTTACTGATTGGCTGTTAAGGTCGAATAGAGAGCCTTGCCCTTCTGTGCAGTATAGGGGGATTCTAGTGCTAGGGTTTATAAGTGCTTGCAATGAGTTTTGCGCAAGTGCTGGCCTGAGAAATGAATGGTTTGAGTGCTTAAGTTGAACGTTTGTGTAGTTCCAAGGGAAAAATTGAAGAGGAGACTTTGTGGAGCCGGGAATACTTACACCTCAGCTAACCAGCGCTGCCCGGCTCACAAAACTGGGCAAATGAGGTTTTTATAGCAGGGAAATGAAAGAGAGAGAAATTAGCCCAAAATAGCCAATAAACTATTAATTTCTGGGCTGATAGTACTCCTCCATGGACAAATAGGCTGCTCAAAGCTCCCCTCTCTCACAGGTGAACAGAGAAACTTCCTTCTATCCAAGTAAGGTATGGGCAAACACAGAGACTTTTAACATAGCCCTGAATTCAGCACTAACCTAAAAACTGGACTATACTAGCTTAGAAAGGTGGGAAACAAGTATTTTATTTTTGGTTTTTTTTTTGTTTTTTTCAGAAAACAAGGCAGATACAATCAAACCAACACTTTAAATGCACAGAAAAGGATACTTATTGTTATATATCTCGGATCAGAGTTGTAGTCAATGTCCCTAGTAATAAAGTAGAAAGAAACACAAAAACAGTAAAAGCAGATGAATAAAGGGCATTTTTTTATATATAAAACAATAGAAAATGAACAAACTGATTTAAACAAGTTACCCAATTAACCAGAAAAAAGCTCAAAACTGAGCTCTGTTCCAGTAGTCTTCAATCAGACAAGTTCTAACTGCACACTCCTACCACTAGGATGCAGGGGAACCTTCTCCAAAAAAAGATGGTCTGGATCAGTGCTCAAATTATACAAACAAAGTTAGATTCAGCAGGCCTGAATCTAGTCTATGCTACAGCAACAAGGCACCAATTTCAGAAAGAAACAGTTCAAATAAGCAGGCACAATAAGCCCGTGACCAGAAATTCCCAGCTCAGAAGTGCAAAATCCAGCCTCTCCTCCCACAAGAGTGCAGACCACAAACCTATTTAAAGTTATTTAAAGCTATTTAAAGCGATTTAAATAGTTTTAGTTACATAATATTTGATGCAAGCGAAGATGTAAAAATGATTTGTATATTATACTTAATTTAAGTCTATGGTACATATAGAAATGTGTTTTTTCAAATTAATTGTTTTTTAATTGGCTGTGCTTTATTGAATAATTGATATGAAATTGTATTTCAATATCTTTCCTTCACTCAGGATACAATGACAGACTTTAATCCAGTAGAAGACTGGAATTGATTCTTACTTTGTTGTCTGAGACTCATTTGAAACTCAGTATGGCAAAGACCAAGGATGGACAAGCTCTTGCCACTTGTCATCCATCTCATCTTTCTCTCCTTCCTTCTTAGAGTTTACGAGATAGTAATTTGAATTTGTGTCACAAGCTTGTGATTTGGACGTTGCTCTTGGTGACAGTCTGACTCTGAAGGACCATGAGTCAGCTGAAGACAAGATGTCATACTTCCAGCTGATGAACATAATATTCATCTGGACCTTTATTCCTCCTACAGACCTTGCTACAGTGATAATGCATGTGATGTTGCGAGGTATTGCCAGCTGTACCAGGAGAAGTGGGATAGTGTATGTATGGCATATGCAGGCATGGCTGGTTGAAGTTTTGTAAATAGTCTTGTGTCATTTGACTGTCACATTGATTTGTACAAATGCTTATATTAAAAATGTATTTGAAAAAGTTGCTTATGTTAAAATTGCTACAACAGAATCTTAATAGAGTTCTGAATGTGTATTGTGCCAGAGTCAGGTGACTAGACGTGATGTAATTCTATAACTAGCTGTAGGACAGAACTCTGGCAACAGCAGTGGTTTGTTGTTTGTTTTTTTGTTTTTTCTTTATAATCTGATATAAAATATCTATGTCAGCTATCACAGTTCATTTGTTCAGTTCTTAGTTGTACAGTTCAGTCAGTGTGTAGTATCTCATCTTGCCTTGTGGAAGTAAGTATCACAGCAGTACATCTTGCCTAGCAATACCAAGTGAGTTGATTAGGGACAGTTTCTCTTTAGTTCAGTTAGGAATAATACAGTGATATCAGTTAGTATTATTTTTTTTTTCTGCATCTATGACATTCTATCCAACTGTGTTATTTTTATATTTCCTGTGACTGAAAACTCTTAAGTATTCTCCTATTTTCTATTTTATTGCCCATTATTAAATATTTTTATATCTTTTCATTGTAGCTGGTCTTTTAATGAATACTTTTAACATCTTGAGAGTACCTGTGCTTATTTTAGTGACACTGTGGCTACTCCAAAAAGCTTTATCGCTTTGGTCAGACTTTATCATTTATGTCAGTATTAATTTGACACAGTATAATTGGTTACCCTTTGGAAGAGCCTTAGAGTATCTGGCTGGTGGCAGCAATCTACCTTGTAGTCTGTATTGAGGGGATACAGCTGGTGAATCTGTGTAAGTCTTTTCCAGGGGTGTGTGTGTGTGTGTGTGTGTGTGTGTGTGTGTGTGTGTGTGTGTGTGTGTGTGAAATATCAGATATTCAAGAGTGTGTGTCAGATACTTGGAACTGGAACACAGAGCTCCAGGGAGGGTCTTGTTTGGTATCTGGAGAGACAGACAGTCCAGTCCCAGTGGAGCGTGTTTCTTGTGTGCTCTTGGGGAAAACTGTGTTTGATGCAGAGAGCTACATTTGAGATACTGTGTAAATCCATTCCTGTTTTTAGTGACCTCCTCTAACCAGTGTCAGTGATGAAGATTAGAAAGAGGGGTTGTCACAATGCACTTGTACTATCTCACTGAACTTACTGGTTCCTATCAGAAGACCAAAGATGCATTTTGTCGAATGCGTCTTGGTCAAACTTCAAATGTCGAAAACACAAAATGATGAAGCGGCATATAAGCAAATTCTTTCCGTCACTTTGCCATTTTTGGCACTGTAGTGTGATCTCGGAGTTGGTATATTTAAGTAGGGGGTGTGGGGGGCACAGCCCCCCACATCCAGGGGTCTGGGGAGTGAAGCCTTTCACTTTATGTAATGTTTGAATGTGTTTTTTTTTTTTTTTTTGGGATCAGCGATTTTTTTTCCCTGGGGAAAAAAAATGCTGTTCTGGTAGTTCAATGTGTTGTGAATTCGAACTTTTGAGTTCGATTTAACAACATTTGATCATTTGATCATTCATTGCTATAATATAGACCCAGACCTACTACAGTGCTATTAACCTAGGCCTCTCAGTGGTTTGGTACATCTGCATAGCTTGCACAATTCAGTAAGGAGTCAGCTAATGGCTCAGTATCATAGCTACCATACAACTTCCTTTAGAAATCACGATTAGCATTTAAGATATATTTATTGAGTTGTAGAGGTCTGCATAATCTTGGTACAGCTCACTTGAAAGACCAGCAGATGCTTTATGTTCTGGCCTGACCATTGAAGTCATCATGGGAGGGGCTGGTAGTCGCTCCAAAGGCCAGACTGGAATGCTATGGGTTTTTGTGCCTTTGATTATGTGGTGTCTATTCTCTGGAATCAGCCACTTTATCTGATAGGAGCTTGTAACACAGTGGCCTACTTTATGTGGTCCCTAAAATATCATCATTTTAGATGAGCATATTTAAATCCAAGCCGATATGCTATCTTAAATGTTGACAGCTTTTTTTAATATTCATATTTTATTCTTGAGAGTAGCACTTTCACATGTTTTATGTTAGTTTAGTTTAATTTTTAAGATCTATCTTTATCTGTAGGTTTTTATATGTAAGCATTTTAAACACAGTAAGTACATAAGTACATAAATAGTAAATGAAGAAATGCAGTGATTTAGTTTTCTGAGGCACTGCATTAAATCAGACATATTGTTCCAATTATTTCACTGTGAGTTCATTAATGGGGTAGCACAGAGTTGCAGATATTAGCAGTGGTGACCCAGAACTCTGCTCTGTTTTTCCATTCCAAGCTAGGTGCTTACTGTGTAGATTGTGTATTCCATTCCTGTGTCCATGTGGATTTTTTGTTTGTCTGCTGAGGATTGGTTCTGTGATGTCAACCAATTTTTTTCTTTGGATAGGCTCTGGCTGTTCCTTGACCAGGAATAAGATAAAGAGGGTATCAGAGAATGAATACATGAGTGAATGAACAAATTAAATAATTTGTTAATACTTCAACATATATACATGGTCAATTGACATGTGGAATATGTCAGATTTTCTTCTGTGTTTGTTGTAACTTGGAAAAAACCAAAAACGTTTTCCTATTCTGCGAATTGTATTACTGATGGCCATGTCCCAGGACTGTGGACTAGAAACTTTCACTTCAGAGGGTATGGCACATTTTTAAACTTCTGTGAGTTCCAGACATCCAGCTCTGTACTGAATCAAACTGTAATCTAACAGAAATGTTTCAGTATGTTTCCTTAAACCATCTATGTTGTCTACATAAAAGCAAAGGGGGTGCAGAACAGTGGCAGAATAGGTTGGAAAACTAAATGCATCTCTATCCCCAAGTTTCAAAAGATGCTTAAGACAGAGATCCCACGTTTGATTTTTTCCAAAGATAAAAAATATGTAATTCTTTTGCACCATTACCAACCATTAACTTTAATGTATTTATTTAACACTGTAAAAGGGGTTAATATCCTAAGAAATGGAAAGAGCCATTTTGCAGACTGATATATTGCCTGATACCCAAAACAACAAAGTTTATCATGTTATGAGATGAAAATGGACTTGTCAGTGACTACATAAAGCAATAATTCAACACTAGGAAATGAAATAGTTCCAAATAAATACATTTTGTATAAGCAGCATGTCTTTACTGCGTGATGGAGCAGGGTTGCACTCAATAAATTCAGGTGTGGGAATGATGCATGATGTTATACATTGCAGGCAAATGGGGGGAATACACATGTATGCATTCTGCAGTTTCTGGTAACTATCCATGAATGGGCATGCAGAAGGGGCTTGTAGTATTTGTGTACTACCAAAACAGGCTTGCTTGCTATAAGTAGGGCTGATCATGACAAATGAAATGATTCCCAAAAAAAGTATTCATTTTGAAGTAATTAAAGTATTAACTATTCAGAAGAAATCATTAGGGAGAACATTAGTGATCAACTAAGCAAATATGTTTATTTTCTTCCTTGTGTAGTTAAAGAGATATATCTCTGAAAGCCTGGCTCCATAGCACAGCAGATGCAAGTCCTGCCTAGAGCCAGGGTGACTGAGTTTCTATTAGTGGCTACAGTACTGGAACTTCCAGGGAGGGAGGGGAAGTGGTGAAGGTACTTGGCCTGCCCACCTTTTCCAGCAAAAGCAGGGGAATGTGTGCATAGTGCAAATTTCTTAGAGAAGTTTGGGGAACTTGCCATTTATGCTTCAAGGGGATGGATGGGGCTGTCTGGGAAGAAACACCCTTCGTAAAAATGGAGGATGCCTTCTTTTTGTATGTTCCCTCCTTGGTGCTTCACCAAATGTGTATGAGTGATAAGACACATACAAAAAAATGTCAATCTTATCAATAGCTGACTAAATGATGACTCCACCCAGTCAACCCTTCTGGGGATAGGGAACAAATGAGGCAACTGGCTGGGAAGGGGGTAATGACTGACAGACAGTTGATACAAAGACAAGAAAAAATGGAAGTTAAAGAATTTGAGGACTCCATCCATGTACAATTTAATTATAAGTCTGTCTTACCAAACCTAACTATTCTTGACCATAACAACTCATTTCCCTATCACAGTAATCAGACATGAAGCAGACCAATTATAATAATGTATTGCATCTAAAAGAATATAGTTGTAATTAAGACAAAAACAGAGCATTCCATTGAAACATAACAAAAATATTTACTAGTAATCTACAATGTCAAAATAAATATCTTTAATGCAAACAATTCAAAATTATAAGATTATTTTCAGACATTTATATGAGTCTGTTAAGGCTTATGCTCTTTGATTTCTAAAGCCTTAAGTTATCCTATCATTTGTGAATGCTTAAATAATAAGCATAGATAGTTAAAGTCCTAGACATAAAAATAAAAAAATTAGTAGGCGATTATTTAAAATAAAAATGTAATTCAGTTTCTACAAAGATTTTGTTCTTAGATTACTTAAAGATACCTCCTTATATAGAAACTGCATTCAAGATGGGCATACATATTAATAAAATAAACTAATTTATTAGGATATGTATGTAACATTTGGATAAAAATCATGTGTTAGTATTCTCCAAGTAGAGCTAGGAAGAATCAACACTTGGTGTGTTGACCATGGCCTTATACTTATTTAAAAATGCAGTGTAGTCACATTTGGGAAACAAGTCTTTTCCTCTGATGATCATGCAAAATAATCCTGTATTACTGCAATGGTAATTCATATAGACACTTTCATTGACAATGAACTAAGTTGGCTTATCAAGATAAAATGGTGTAAAGAGACTTCTTTTCGTTGCCCAAAGGTATATTCTCAAAAGGAAATAAGTTATAGTAGAAAAATAAAACTTGATAAAGTTAGGATGTTAAACCGATGGATAAAAATGTAAATATTGCAGTAATACATTGTGCGTCGTAATAGTATATCCCGATATTGTTAAACTTGTTTAGTCTAGACAAACCTTTATTATGCTGACGGTTCCAAAATAGTCTTGGAATAGAATTGATAATAAAAGTCAGCAGATGCATGAATGTCTCATCATTACTGAAAACTGTCATTATATTACTGAAAACGCCTGACCAAGACAAGAACAAGCCAATAATGTAAATGAAGCACATGACAGTTTATGTACTAACTGCAGACGCAAGTGAAAACAGAGTAAAGTATGAATTTCAAGGCATTTGGACAAGGGTTTAATAATGAATTATGGTGCTATAGCCAGACTCTGCAGAAAAGCGTAATTGAGTATGGTGTTTCTTCATGTTCTCAAAAGTAAAATATTCCTTTGCCATCTGTTGGCATTGAGATGTTTAGCTGTATTTTTTCTTGTTTTTGATTGATTGTCTTTTGCTTTTCCTGGTTAGGGGTCGCCACAGCGGAACTCCAGTCCGCTAATGATTGGCAGTATATTTTCACGAACGCCGAGGTGCCAGCTCGACATTCAACCTTCAGCGAAGGCACACCCATTTACGCATGTCTTTCAAACACCCACCCAACCGTGGGGAGGACATGCAAACTCCACACAGAAGGCACTCCCCGTACTCCAGCTGAGAATCGAATGGGAGAACCTCTTGCTGTGAGGCAACAACGCTACCGCTGCACCATCGTGGATTTTTCTTGTTTTTGATTGCTTACTGCATATTGGATTAATTTGTTCTTGCTAAACATTACTTATTACTGATATCACAACATTCTTGAGAGAGTCAAGAGTCTCTTAATTTGTTTTAACTTTTGCATTCTTTGTGTTGAAGCAACCTCTGAGTGAGAAACTAAAGGGTATCTGAAGGTTTATTCTCCATATGAAGAGTGCCAAAGGCATGCAGTTTTGCAAAAACATTTATATTAATTTTTGTTGATTATGTATTTGCAAAAAAACAATTCTTGTAAGTACCCCTGGAACTATTCATTATCAGAAAACAGCATCATCTGGTTTTGTATGAGAAGTGTTCTGAGAAATGGAGAACTGCAGTAACATAGGAGACCATTTGGGTTTTTTCAGCAATAAACATATTATGAAAATTAATCAAATTTCATTGTGAAGAGGTGCACACATTAACACAAGTTATCACAGGGTCTGTGAAGGCAGTCTTTGAAGCAGTCTTTGAATTTGTAGTTATAATCAAGGAACTGATGGGATCAGGGATATCATGAAAAGGGTTTGATATGTCTGGCAGGGTTCCTAGAGATGTTCAAATGCCTCCTATGCCAGCTTCTTTTAAGGTAGTTTTGAAGTTACAGCAGTTTGATTTTTGATGAGTTGCACATGAATAGCTTATTTGGTATAATGTCTGTTATTTCTTAATGCTTTCTTAACTTCATAAGTAGGTAACCATTTGAAATGTTGAGACCCACATGACTGAGTCCCCAAAATATAAAGAATGAATGGCAGAAAAAAGGACTTGTATGTCCCATGTCCGAGATGGCCATTTCTTGGAATATTCCCTTTTCTCTGAGATATGGCAATCTCAGAGCTGCTATTTATGAGTTTGCTGGGTCTGGGGTGCTTGCAAAAATCATTTTAAAGCAGAAGAGTGATATTTGAGATCCACTCTACTCTTGCAGTTTTGGAATTTTTTTTTCAGTCTGTCAGCACTCGATGTTACTAGTGACAACATTTCAATAGGGATCCTGGTAAGTATCACTTAACAGACATGACGTGTTTTAGTAGTAAGCCTAGAACACCATCATAAGTACATTTTTCATATTCACACAGTATGCATTTGAAGGGAGAGGGACTTGATAAATGTTTGCCAGTTAGACATTTTTGTTCAGGAACGCATGCCTGATGGTGGCACTTGGTTAGGTGGGGGGCAAGGGAAGGTCAGTTGAGAGAAGGAAGGAAATATAAAGTGAGATAAACAATTTTAGGTTGGGGAGGAGGGGCTTAGTATTTAACGGTAGGGAAATGAGAGTTATACTTGCTTTGGTGTGGGTGTTACTTTGCACCCTTCTGCCCTCATTGATCTCAGGTAGATTAACAAAGGCTGAAATGGGGCAGCTTTGGTCATAATTATTCCTCCTTCTTTTCTTAAGGGAATTAGAAGGATGGATAACTCTAATGAACAGTGAAAAATGCACTCCTGGGTAATCCCTGTGGTGTAATTTTGGGAAAGAGTAGTTGGCAATGTAATAAACCAAAAAAGTGGTAAAAGTGCCCCAATGTAGACCAATAAATGAAATATAGGCACTGGAAGTTCAACTACTTGCAACACAGAATTCTTTATTAGCGAAAAACACAGAAAAACATAAATGTTCACACACTCCTTTTACGTTTTCGTCTAAAAAACTTCTCAGATGAGTGTACTAACCCTTAATCTTGTTTAACAATCTTTGTATCCCCCCAATTAACCAATGCAAAGCTGTAATAAATTAAATATGTTAATGAATCATGAATAATGAGACATTAGCGTTGTTACCTCACAGCAAGAGGTTCTCCCATTCGATTCTTGGCTTGGCTTGGGAGTGTGGAGTCTGCATGTCCTCCCCGCAGTTGGGTAGCGTTGGAAAGACATGCATGCGTAAATGGGCATGCCTTCATTGAATGTTGGGCGTCGAGCTGGCACCTCAGCGTTTCGTAAAAAAATCTACTGCCAATCATTAGCGGACCAGAGTTCTGCTGTGGTGACCCCTTACCGGGAAAAAGCCAAAAGACAAACTACAACAACAAGTAGCCAAATGGAATCATAAAATCATTTTAACATTTGTGTAAACCTTTCAGTTAAACATCATATCTCTACATATTTTGAACAGTGGATGACTGAGTAAAATATGAATATAGATACTAAATAGGTAATAAATTAAACAAATAAAATTTTTCATTTAATACAATAAAATTAATTTATATATAATGTAATGTAATGTAATGCAATATCACCATTTACTGGACAAATGTGAAAACACATCACATACACCATCTACTGGATAAACATGAAAACACACCACATAAATCTAAAATGCAAAAATACTAGCCATATAAGTTAATAAAACCAAAATTGTTCTTAAAAACTTGTATTGAATAAAAACATAAATATATTTACATTTATATAATTGTATATCCTTTATAAGGAAGTTGTCTCGTAAATATTTTACAGTTTGGCTGATCTAAGCTTCAGTACAGGTAACAAAGAAACTGTATCGTTCAACCCTGGATAGTTGCTGTCTTCCAAAACTAATTGCCAGTAAAGCTCCCTATACTCTAACCTGGTTTCCCAGGGGCATCCTCTCGGGTCTATAGGTATTACTTCAAGCACAAAAAACAATATTCAGCCCCATTACACACTTGTGTATGTTTAAACAAAGCGTTGTTTTCATTCATTCTCCTGATATCATATCTATGTTCATACATTCTTTGTTTTAATTTTCTTTCCATTTTTCCAAAATAGAATGAATCACATGTGTTACATAGGTATAAAATATATGACCCTTTAAGTGTTACAAGTTGCATACCCTATAGTACTAATGTACCTATTTCTACATTTTAAATATATTGTATCTCCAGAGTGTATGTATGAACACTGATTACAGTTACCACATTTGTGTGTACCTTTCCTGTTTTTTAAATATCCACCCCCATTATTATAATGTGTATCTCTCTCTAATATATTTTTAATATTACGTCCCTTCCTATAGGTACATTTGAGTGTTTTTTCAAAAATAATATTCGGATCTGATATTTTGGCAAATGTGTTCCACTCATTCTCAATGGTTCTTACTAATCCAGTTTCCCCATCAAATGTAATAGTTAATGCAGATTGGTATACTTCATTTTCAGTGCTTTTACCTGGGTTAATCTTCTTTGAACTATAATTTTCTATACCTAAAATGGGAGCAAACCTTGTTTTCTTTGGCTCTAGTACTTCTCCATATGTTTCCTTCAACAGTTCACTAGGGTAACCTCTAGCCTTAAGCAGTTTTATTAAAAATTCACACTCAGTTTTAAAATCACTGTCATCTAAGGTCACCCTACACGCATGAACCAGTTGTCATCTTTTCTGATGGGAGGGTGGGCACTGGTGTAATGTTGGTATGAATTTGAGAAGGTCTTTTTCCTGTATATTTTAGATCTAAAACCATTATTAATCTTTAAACTTGTTGCCTGTATTGACCCAAAACAGGCATATATTGTCTAAAAAACGCCCATAAAAACTCTAATATTGCCTGTACTCAGAATTAAACACAGATTTGCCTTCCCAATATGAAAGGATGATGGCATAAGTAGGGGCACAATGTGTACCCACTGCCACTCTTCTGAGTTGCCTATAATACTCTCCTTCAAAAAATATAAAATTATTTTTCAAAACTAGGTCCATTAAAATTAAACATGTACGGAATTCATTAAAAGAAATGTCCCTAAAGCCTGCAATAGATTCCTCAAACCATGTTAAACCAACATCAAGTGGTATACAAGTAAATAAATCTACCACATCTAACGTAATAAAATTTAATTCCTCAAAGTACAATATTTTATTAAGCCATCTTAAAAAAATCCCATGAGTCCTTTAGAATATTCACACTTCTCAAAACAAAATTTTTTAATTTGTGATCAATATATTTTGCTAAAGGCGCGGTGACAGACCCTTCAGCTGAAACAATAGGTTTCGACGGAGGATTGGATGAATCTTTGTGGACCTTTGGAATACCATAAAATAGAGGGAACTCTAGGTTTGTCGACATGTAAAAAATTGTACGTCTCCCTATCAATAAAAGTCAACATTGCCTACAAAAAGATTTCAATGTGTCTGAATGATTTATTACTGGAGGGGCTTATTGACTTACTTACATATGTGTATATTGTTTATGTGTTTCTGTGTTTTTCGCTAATAAAGAATTCTGTGTTGGAACTAGTTGGACCTCCGGTGCTTATATTTTGTTTATTAGTTAGTAATGTAACTCTCATGTGGTGAGTCTGGAATGCTGCGGGGTTCGCAAGATGTATATGGTTTATTATAACTGTGTTTGTTGCACAAGGCTTAAATTTATCCTTGCATTATATTAATTCTTTGAGTGAGCAGTCTGAAAATCTGTCAGTCTGTATTTGAAGTGATAAGCTCTATTTAGTTGTTTGAATGCATTCTTGTCAATTTGTGTTTGTTTTGTATACAGTGTTTAAGTGGTTTGGCAATAAAGATTGGTCACACTTCGCTCTTGGTATGATTATTGTACTTTAGTTGCCAGTAGCAGGAGTTCTTGAGCAAAAATACATTTAAAATTGCTGATTAAGTAGTTCACTATATTTATCTACAATGCTAGACTGCAGATATTATGTTGCCCGTTTGCAGTTCAGAATCAGCATTTATTTTAAGAAAGTGTTTTGATTTGATAACATTCTTTAGTGAAATAACTATACACTGCAATTTATGACAGAATTAGAAAGGCATGACCTCTGAATAAGGGAGAATGCTTTATATTTATGTGGCACACCTCATCACAAAAGGTTTCTCATCCAGGAAAAAAGAGGTCATTGTTCCCCTCTACTCGTCACTCATTAGACCCATTATAGAGTGCAATGCCCCTTTTGGTATGTACCTCACAAGACATTTACAACAACTGGAAAGGCCACAGAAATACCTCACAAAGAGGATTACCGGCCTCAAAGAGGTGCCCTATGCAGACCGTCTCAAAAAACTGCAGCTTTACTCTGTTGCATATCGCCTACTCAGAGGCAATCTCTGCCTAACACACAAAGCTATGTCAAACCCAGAGCTTTTAGACATGCTCCACTTAAAGAAATCTCAATCCCTATGAGCTACACGCTCTAGGGACCTAAACCTCATCACCACAATAAACAGAACATGCTGGAGGGATAGATTCCTGTCCCAGAGACTTCCCATACTCTGGAACAAACTACCTATCTATATCAAACAAAGCTCCTCATTAGCACTGTTTAAGAAAAATCTTGATGATTGGATGGGAGATAGGAAATTCACCCCGGGATCACTTCTGTGGCTGTGCTCGACAGTGGCACAGGAAGATAATTTTCTTGGGTGGTGAAAGCCAGGGTACCTTTGGCTAGGCTTATATAGGCCCTAGGGCCAATAGCCTAGTACCTACCTATGAACCTATGCTGCGCAAACTAGTAAGATTGCTCAGGAAAAGGTTAAGTTTTAGTTGATATGGGATGAAATTTTGGAAAACATTTGACTTAATGATTATACTGGTGGAGAAAAGGGCTTTTATTCTCATTCTTTGGACTGTGCTATCAAGGCCATCTAAAAAAGAATGTGTGGACGGAGCAGCATGGAGTGAGGGGACAGATGACCAATGGTATTACATTATCTGAAAGTTCACCAAGTGCAGTTTCATAGCTGCATTCAGATGGTGACCTCGATCAAATTTAGAGTTAATAGAGGAGATTCAGACGAGATAGATGGCTGTTAGATGTCATTTACAAAATAGCTAGTGCTTTTCTTAAAGAAGACTGTCCAGTATGAGAATTCATTTAATTGGTTTATTATGGAAAATTCTAAGTATACTATAGTAGGCATGAAATGATAGAAATAGATTATAATTAATTTGGCTCATCGGTAACCTCTTTTCAAATAGATGCTAAAAGGAGCCTTTGACAGAAATGCAGCTAAAATTCAGAGGTAGATAATATTTCTGAAGGGTAAGTCATTATATCAATAGTTCTGTTAAAGTGTGGATTGTACTGGAATTAACCTTCATCTGGAAAATATAAATCTGGCCAGTTCCTTTTCCATAATAGTTGTTGTTGTGTCTTTCGGCTTTTCCCGGTTAGGGGTCGCCACAGCGGAAATTCGGTCTGCTAATGATTGGCAGCAGAATTTTACGTGCCGAGTTGCCAGCTCTGATGCACAACCTTCAATGAAGGTACGCCCATTCACGCATGTCTCCACACAGAAGACGCTCTAGCTGAGAATCGAACAGGACAATGTCTTACTGTGAGGCGACAATGCTACAGCAGCAGCACCACTGCAGTGTACCATTTCCATAATAGTAATGTTCCCATTTCATCATTATCATTATGAAAGTTTAAGACTGGAGAGTTTTCTTGCTTCTGGAACTTCACTGTACCTCAGTATCAAACACTGATAGATTTGCATCATACTAAATGATTTTACATACCTAGCATTCTTAGGCACAAGCTCATTGTTATTCCTCTGTCTGTATATCTTTCAATCATAACAAAGCTATAAAGTAGGCGTCAGGTCCTACCAACCCTCTGTATCTTGGATCTCCATCCTCATTCTCCAGATTCACACTCATGAGCACCATTCTATCTCTCCAGTTTAGGCTGAACAATTTAATGCAGGCAACTCACTGAATAATTATAATGAAATAGAATTCGTAGTCCATAAACTACAATCATGTATATTAGGGATAACAAAAATGTGGATGGGAGATGCCTTGGATGGGAGAAAGGAAATTCACCCCTGGGATCACATCAGTTGCCCTGCTAGACAGGGGTCTAGGGAAGTAAATAGTGTGGGAAGAAATAGCCAGGGAATTGTTATGGCTAGGCTTGTATAGGCCCTAGGGCCGATAGCCTAGTACCAACCTATGAACCTATAAACCTATGTGGCTAAAGTCTGAACACTTCCTTCATCTCACGCTGCTTAACTTCTACCACTATCTATAAAGTGACAGGTCTGAAGTTAGAACTCAAAGAAGGATTTTCTTACCTTTATCATTATTTATTTATTTATTTATTTGTTAACCAATAAAGCTCACTGGATACAAGGCATCTCTTGCCCCTTTTCAAGGAATCATCCTGGAGAAAGTATCTGGTTAAGTCTCCTATTTGGCATCTAGTTCTCAGATCTTAAGATCAGCACTTCTGGCCTATGGTTAAGTAAGTTTGCAGATGACTGTCAATTGGGCATTTTTATTTGATCTTCAACTGACTTGCAATAGCTCCACCACAGGCTAGACCATGTTAACAGTTGGTGCTAGGACAATGGTCTTAAATTAAATTTAAAAATGTGTAGCATAGTTTATTTTGGTAAACAAATGAATTTCACTTACCATATAGGAGATGCAACCCCCCCATCAGACACTGCTAAGTATCATTAAACTATAATGTTGCCACAGTAGTTCAGAAAGCATTTTATCTGGCCCATCTAATTTCCAAAGGCACCTCCACTAGATCCAAATAAGTCTTAATTCCCTTTTACTTGTATCCTATTGGACTCATTATTGAATAAAAAGCACTTTTAACAAGTATTTCTAAACATACCGTACAACTTGAGAGACCTCAGGGATTTCTGACTAAAAAGATCAGTGGCCTCAAAAATCTTAGTTACTAGTAGAGACTGGCATCCCTTTCTCTGCACTCAGTCTTTTACAGACTACTCAGTGGAGATCTATGTCTAGTCTTTAGTGTCATGGAAGATCCAATCCTAATTGATCTTGTTAAAGTACCAAATAACTTTCACACAAGACAGTTTAGCAGAGAATAACAATTTCCATTATTGCAGAGAGAACTATGTATATGGGAGACTGGGAAATCTAGGTCCAGTCTCCTCAAACTACAGTATGCATGTTTTCTATACTTTCTTTCATTAAAAACAGCATTATTATGACAATCATAGAACAACCACTGACAAATTAAAAATTAATGCTACAGCATTCATTTTGCTAAATAAGATCTCCTATGTATTTATGATATTCCATATCAGGCATGACTTTTGAATTCCATAATCAAGCTTTCTGCTCAGAATAAATCTTATACTTTTCAAATATATTTTCTAAACCTGTCAGCTTTTTATATTATTAGACACAAAGCAAATCAACAGATACATACTAAAGAACATTTCAAGATTTAATTCTGCTGATGAAAGC
This sequence comes from Protopterus annectens, assembly GCF_019279795.1. Taxonomy (NCBI): domain Eukaryota; kingdom Metazoa; phylum Chordata; order Ceratodontiformes; family Protopteridae; genus Protopterus; species Protopterus annectens. The sequence continues at coordinate 1,868,918,161 of NC_056737.1, forward strand.
ATATTAGAAATTAAATGCATGCACTAACATTTTCCCTTCTCTGTACTTCTCACCCTTCACAACCTCCTGTTCCTTTGTAGAACTAATGGTACATTAAATACTTGCTTACAGGAACTAAACCTTCATCAGTAGATAAAAAAGACACATTGGTGTGACAGATTCATACCATAATGTATCCCTCACCTCTGGATCATACTTCTACTACATGTTAAGCAGAGCAGCACCCTTGTCACCTTCAAGGTAGACCTAGATAATTGGATGGATAGCATCAGATTCTCTCCTTGTCTATCTTGCCTTGCCCTCCTTGAGGCTAGAGGGAAATTTTGAACAGGGATTTTTGGCTAGGCTTGTAATGGTCTGCAGACTGATTGCCTGGTACTTACCCATGAACCTATGAACCTAAGTGACTTGCTGAGAATCAAACAGCTTACAAGTGGAAATTTAGGGGAATAAGCTGAGAGGAACAGAGTGAAGCTCATTGACAGCTTGTATCCTTACCTCTGTGAGCTAAGCTGACAGGTGAAAGTAGCTGAATTATGTTATCACTGCTATGCAGAACAGTTTGTTTCCCTTAATTTCCACCTGTATGCTGTGTGATTCTCAGCAGGTCACTTAGGTTCATAGGTTCATAAGTAAGTAATAGGCAATCAGTCTGTAGACATTTTAAGCCTAACCAAAGATCCCAATTCAAAATTTCCTTGTAGCTTCAAGGAGGGTCTACAGGGCAGTCTGCGATCTGGCCCTGATAGAAATGTTACACATTCTTAAATCAAACTGCATGAGGGTCAACCATTTCAGGGATCTTAACCTGGCCTCTGACATAAATAAATCATGTTGGAGAGATAGACACATATCTCAGAGACTACCCCTTCTCTGTAACAAGCTTCCCATTTACATGAAACAAAGCCCTTCCTTGACCCTCTTCAAGTACAACCTAGTTCAATGGATGGGTAATCATAAATTTACTCCTTGGGTGCTGCTGATGTACCTCATGGACAGAGGCAGTCAGTATTAGAGACCATAGCATGTGCCCATATCTCTGTGAACTTTGTTCACCTAGCCATTGAAAACTTAGAAACTTGGGTGAATATGACTAGGATTGTAAGGGTTTTTGAGCCATTAGCTTAGTAATCCCCTATGGACCTGCGAACCTATTAAGTTATTGTCAAAATTTCTATTATTACATACAGAAAAAAATCAAAGTTGCATGTTTGTGCTTTCCACCACTGTCAATCAGTGCCATTATTGAAAGTACAATTAATGCTCCGCTTCCCCACCTAGGCCGACCCTGTAAAATGAGTGATTTACTGTAAACTGGTTAATTAGCTCATTCTCATCACATCAAGAGTTTATAACAAACATTTTACACAATGTATTAAAACAGCATTCAGACCAAACCTACTAATAAGGAGCCACTTGTCAACAGACTGTAACTTAAGTAGCAGGCAGAAAAGACCAATAATCATATGGGCTCACCATTTTCAGTGACCAATGTGACCAAGTGATCACCATGAAAATGCATATTCTCTTCCCAGAAAAAAAAAACATACTTTATAAAGCAGCCGTATCCTTCAGAATGTTTTCTCCTAGATGACTTCTACCCCTTGATGGTTGATTTTTCATGGTTAAATTCAACAACAGTTATTTTCTTGTATCAAGTCTTTATCAGGAATTTAATTTCTTTGTTTGTGACCCGTGCAACCTCAGCATTTTTACTGAAAGCCTGTATAACCAGGCTCCACTGCTTTGACCAGAACATTCACAAGATAAGGCACTGACCACTTTAGGTAACTTTGAGCAAAGTTGCTAAATAGGTCTAAGGAATTTCAGCTAAAATAAAATCCATCCTTGTCTGCATTAAAGACTTCAGGACTCAAAAATAGTTCCAAGGAATGTGTAATAATGAAAAATATGACAATTCCCTTTCTTTCAGTTTTTAAAGCTTCTTATATTCTCTTTAATACCTTCATCTACCACAATTTGGAGCCAAGAATATTATTAGATGCTTTTATGGACTTTCATTAAGCCTGTGACACTGTGGATCATACCTGACTGTGTTCTAGAATTGTTCACCAGATATTACACTGATAAAATGATATGAAAGAGGGTAAAGATCACAGAAAATGCTAAAAGTCAGCCTAGGCTCTATACTTTTATTAAAAGTCCATCTCACTGATAACCAATGCGTGTAAAAGGGGAAAATCAAAGCTTATGTTATTGGGCTGTCTTTCAACAATCTCACTAATTTTACAAAGAAGGAGTGCCTTCACCCTGACTGGTGTATGACTTGTAACTTACTTCCTTCTTTGCTAAAGATGACATTGTCAAATAAAACTCCAAATTTATGGTTTGAACTTGTTTTCAAGAATGTAACATTACTGTGCTACTCTAATTTTGTGAGAATGTGTTCCCATTCACTACAGGGCACACATTCTGTTGTTGTTGTTGTTGTTTGTCTTTCGGCTTTTCTCGGTTAGGGGTCGCCACAGCGGAACTCTGGTCCGCTAATGATTGGCAGTAGATTTTGACGAACGCCGAAGTGCCAGCTCGACGTCCAACCTTCAACGAAGGCACGCCCATTTATGAATGTCTTTCGAACACCCACCCTTCTGTTATGTTAAAACCAAATTACATCTGAGGAATGCATGTTCAGTGCTTGTTGGAATTGCTTATCTACTCTGATTATTCTATTAGTCATGATGTTAAAGCCACTAAATAATTGAAATAACATTTGACATTTTTTGAGGCAATGAGTAAAGGTGTCATCTCTGATTGATAAAAGAAATGGCTTTACTGGTAAAATCCAGATATTTGTTGGAGATGTTTGTGCAGAGTTGGAATGGTCTAAGTTCCACCAGAAAATAATCTAAATGCTCTTACAACTGAATGTTGTTGAGATATTGAGTGGTCTGGAAGTCATATAGACTGAGCTGCTGAATTTGACTGGATGGCTTGATGTATAGATAAACATACAGGAGTGGTTTTGATTGATGAATCAGAATATCTTTTACAGATCGGATGAAGCCACTGGGAAATGAAGATTTGCCTCTGAGAATAACTCAGCTGCCAGTTGAGCAAAAAGACAAAGATGTCCATGTAATATGAAAAAAAGAGGATGAATGTGAAGAGAGGCCAGACTGAATGTTGAAGAGGCATCTGTACATGTGTGCACTGCCAGAAACAAGATGTCTCATTTGAATGAAAAGACCTTTATGATACTATCACCAACTCCCCAAACAACACACACCACTGTATTGCTTTGAAGTCTCTACAATGGCTAGAACTCCCACAACTACTACATCTCTCTCTTTCACACATGTTGCGGCACTCGATGCCTCTTTAAACAATCCAACTCATCTCTTGTCTCTCTCTCTCTATCTACACCCCCCCTCCTCTCCTCCCAGCACCTCTAATCCACCAATTGCTTGAACAATACCCAAACAAGTAGTCAGGTAGGTAGCTTCTCTGACAACACTCTGTGGCCCAAGCAACTACCAAACCCCCTTGACATTCTCTCAGTCTCATCACACCCCACCATTTAAAAAGAAAAAAAAGACTCATACTCAATTACAAAATTTGCCCCTGCTATGACCCAATATAATCTCTCTCCCCCCACATACCAAATAGGAATGTCTATCCCCAAAAAAACAATTACATAAAAAAAAAAAAAAAAAAAAAAAAAAAAAAAATTTGTAACTATTGTTTGTTATATGTTTTGTGTATTGTGTTACTAACTGTTGTAGTTTGTTGTGTATGTGTGCACTGTTGTTTATGTACTGTACTATTTTATTTTTTTCTGTGGGATTTTTTTAAACTTCTACTGAAACCCAAAAAACTAAAATCCAAAAAAAAAGAAGGATAAATAAAAAAATAAATAAAAATAAATAAATAATGAATTGAGGTATATTGTGGGTAAAAAAAGGCACTCAAATTTTATAAAATGAAAAAAGTGAGAGGAACAAATATGACCTGATTATAGTGTGATAACTTTGTTCACTTATTTAAATATTTTAAAGGGGTATGATGTTACAGGAACTGGTTTACTCATGCAAATAATAATTAGTAAAGTCTGTATGCTAGTAAAACTCTTTGCATACATATTTTTTTGTTTGCTGAAGAATGTAATAGAATATAGGGAAGGGTAAACCTAGAAATGCATGAGGCTTGAGTCCGAACTTAATTGGTAAAGTATTTACCGTATTTAAAAATAAAAGGGCAGATTCAATAAAGCCTACATGGTCTGCTAAAACTGTGTGTACATCTAACCCTCTGTTTTGTATTCAGTAAGCAGCTCTACATGGCATGTGGAGCTACACAACCACGGTAAGCACCATGGCATGCTAATTACAGCATAAGCAACTGAATTGTATGCTAATCAACCAATCCAAGATGGAGGAGCTATTCAACAACCTATAAAGCAATCATGTAGACTCAGTGCAGGTTTTGCATTAGTAGTCTATACAGAAAGAATGTTAGGGACTGCTGTTGCTGTTGTTCATGTGTTTGTGTAACAGGCCCAACTCTATTGCTAATAGACCACTACCAAGAGGAAGAAAGGTGTTTAGACCCTGTTGAACGTTTGACAGCTGCATTAGGTGGAAATTGTAGAGTGCTACAGAATAAATAGAGACACACTATAGGAACTCTGCACCCTCTGTCATCCTCAACTGAGAGCAAGGGCAAGCTGAGGGGGACCAATATTGGTAAAGATTAAGGTATGTGTAGCAGTTAGAATATTAGCTAAAGTAACCTTACAGAGACCAACAGTGGATATGCTGGGGGTGTCACAGACATCAGCATCCAGGGTCCTACATCAATTCCTGAAGGCTATGAAATAACATGTTGGTGACTACATATATTTTCCCTGTACATCTGAGGACAGAAGCACAACTATGCAGGAGTTATACCCTGTAGCACACTACCCTGAAATCTTGGGTGCCATAGACTGTACACAATGCAAAATTAAAGCAACATCCAGGGAACAGGGAAGGGTTTACATAAATAGAAAGGGCTTCCACTCCATTAACTGCCAGGTTGTGGGTAACAGTAAGGAATTATCCTGAATATGTGTGCTGGCAACCCGGGCAGTTACACAACTCACATATCTGGCTCAACTCTCAACTGGATCAGATGTTTTCTAGGGAGGATATCCCACAGGGTTATTTACTTGGGGATGCAGGTTATGAACTCAAACTATGGATGATGATGCCCATCAGAAATGCACACACACAGCAACTAAAGAAGACTATGATACAGCACATGCTCAAACAAACAATATCAAAGAATATGAGTCTGAGCTGCTGATGTCACATTTCTGGTGCCTAGATACATCTGGGGGAGCCCTGCAGTACAATCCATATACGTGTGCTGAAATTTTTCCCATCTGTGCCATGCTTCACAATGGTATCCTGTGAAAACAGCTAATGCAGGAACACCAAGGGGAAGGGCTATATGTCCCACCACCATTGGTAAGCTCACTACAGCCACGTGCAAGTGAGGAGTCAGAGGAGGAACCAGCAGCCGCTGTGGGTACAGGCAGATGTAGGTGTGCACAATATGCCCTTGCAGTGGCCAAAAGCCAATGGATATCACACATTCTCACCACCTAAGGGGCTAAAAACTTTATCCTATGCACATACATGTAGTAACATTGATGCCAGGTAATGCTCATAACCTTTACTTACACATGTAATGACTGTGTACTGCTAGCATCAGATAGAATTAGCCCCAAATTAAAACTCTTGCAACTGCCTGACTTCCAAGGTAAGTGCTGAATCTGGAATAGAAAAATAAATGTCTAAAAACACAAATGAATGACATATCCTTGTATACCATTACTTGCTAATGTAAGTATGTATAAGATGATGATTTTACAGCAATGACATCAATATGTGACAGCACTAACTTATAGGTTCACAGAGGTTAGTAGGCTAATGCCCCTAGGGCCTTTACAAGCCTAGCCATCTTATACCCATGTTCCCTAATTAACCTTGGTTAAATGGTCCTTATTCGTAGAGCTAGTCTATGATTAGCACCACATGCCCCTGTCCAAGAAGAACATAGGTGCCACCCCTAGCATGAATTTATGGTCTCCCATCTGATTGTCTAGGTTGCGCTTGAATTGGGTCACTGAGGAGCTCTGCTTCACGAGAATTGGGAGTTTATTCCAGAGGAGTGGCAATCTCTAGGAGATATATCTGTCTCTCAGGCATGTTCTGTTAATGTCACAGGCAAGGTTGAGATCCCTGGAGTGAGTGACTCTTGTTTCATTTGATTTGCAGATGTGCAGCATTTCCATTAGGGCAGGGTCAGAGACTGCTCAAAAATACAGACACAAGTCGTCTCTCAGCAGTCTGTAGCAGGACTTTCAGTCTTTCTATGTAGGTCATGTTTTGGAGGCTCTGATTTTTTTTGGTAAGAAACCTCTGTGGTCTCTCCAGATGCTGCAGGTGTCATATGAGGTACGTGCAAAAGGGAGCATTGTCATCTATTAGTGTTCTGATGAGGGTCGAGTACAGAGGAGTTATAATATCCTTAGTCTTGGATGTGATGCCTTTACTTATGAGATGCACAATGTAGAAGAATTTCCATGCCACTGTGGAAACATGGTGATCAGAGTTTATATTGCTGTCAACCTGTGTTTCCAAATCTCGCACCCCTGGGTTTGAGCTTGGGGAGTGCTATCAATATTGTAATTTGCAGGAACTTCCTCTTTGCCAAAGCAGATAATAATGCACTTTTTTTTACATTTAGTTTTAGTCCATGGCTTTGGCATCAATCTTTTGTAATATGCTAACATTATTTGGGGATTCAATGAGTGAACCCAGATTGCAATCATCAGCAAACTTGGTAAGCCACGGGCCATCTGCTTTTGCCTGGACTTCCAAGAAATAAATTCCATACAGTAGAGAGCCTAGCATAAATCCTTGTGTTATGCCACTTGTAACTGGTCTACTGGTAGAAATGGAATTCCTAGCTTCGACAGTATGCATTCTGCCTGTAAGCCAGTTGGCTACCCATCTAGTGATGTATGGGTTAATCCCTAGCTGGGAGAGTTTCTCAATGATACCTGAATGGGTGATTGTGTCAAAAGACTTGGCTAAGTCAAGATAGGCAGTATGTACTATTTTGCCTTCATACAGGGCTTTGGTGATGTTCTCAAAGAAGTCCACCAGGTTCATTAAGCATGGTCTACCCATAACAAAGCCAAACTGGGTCAGGTCAAGAGTTTGAAGGTCACCTATGTCCTTGTTGACAAGGTGCATAATGATTCTTTCCATGGCTTTGCAGGTAAGGATGGTTAGGTTTATGGATTAATAGTTCCCAGGGTCAGTTGATGGATCCTTTTTGTGCAAGGGAATTACTGTTGCTGTTCTCCAGTCTGCTGGAACAAAGCCAATGTTCAGGTGGAAGTTAAAGAGAGTGCCAAGTGTTTCCACTAGGTCTTGTTTTAGATTGTTTAGTAAGCAGCCTGGGATGTTATCTGGTCCTATAGAGGCCATGTTTTTGGCCTAGGAGAGCATGGATATGACCTGCTCTTTGGAGATACTAGGCAGAGGACTGGTGTCAGGTATGCTTTGGAGTATGGTTGGTGGGGACATGGGGGCAGGGGTGAAGTTTGCACCAAACCTGTCAGATAGCAGGTTGGCAATTTTCACAGGTTCAGTATGACAGGTACCATCAACTATAAGTTCGGCACATAGTTGGGTGTTCCCTTTTAGATGTTGGATGTAGCTAAAAACATGGATTATTATTATACTTAGCTAGGGATGCTAATTTAGCTTTATAATTAGTTTTAGAGGAATTTACCAGATGTCTGATTTTCTTGTTCAAGCTGTGGATGGTATTCTTCTTCTGATAAGTAAATTCCCTCTTGTTCTTAGACATCACTTTCTTCATTTTGTTATATAACCTATTTATACTTGAGGTCCACCAGGGGGGCCTATTTTTTTGGGCGCACCTGGTTTTGATCCAGTCAGCTACAACCGAGTCTATACAGTTTATTTAGGTGGTTATACAGGGCATTTGTGCACTCCTCTGCATAGGAGTCATTGTTGGCTATGAAAGTGGGGTTTGAAACTTTTTATACTATTGCCTAGTAGGCTGTAGTTTGCTTTAGAGAAGCATTCATTTTTTTCTCCTGTGGGGATGTCAGGTCTGGTTGTTACTTCATATGAGGAAGATTTATGGTGTGACTTTGCCAGGGAGGACAACACACACATGGGGTAGTGCAGTGACACCCCATGTTGGTGAGTACTAAGTCTAGGACATTTTAGCCCCTTGTGGGGGTATAAACTAGCTGTCCCAGGGCATTTGTATTGACAAAGTCCAGGAACCTTAGGGTAACCATGTTTGTACCTGTTTATGTCACCCAATTGATGGAAGGATACCGGAAATCTCCCAGTAATTTCCAACTCAGATGAGCCTCAGACTATACACTTCTGCCACAGGTGTGCAGACAGGATCTGCCTAATGTGAGATGGCTGGAATACACTCTAGATTCAGCAGTTCCCATTACTGGTTGAATAAATAAATAAATACTAAAAACATATTACATTACAAACTATACCAAAATTAAAAAATTAAGCATGAATCATATAAAAACATCTATACATAATATAACGTCAACCTTAAAACACTAGCAATCAGTGTTGTATCATTTAACCCCGGTGATACGGTGGCATTTAACTTCAATTGCCATTGTAATTCTTTATGTTCTACTAAATCACTTTGCTACAAATACTAGTGTTTTAAGGTTGATATCATATTATGTATAGATTTTTTTATATGATTCATATTTAATTTTTTAATTTTGGTATAGTTTATTATCATGTAATATGTTTTCAGTATTTATTTATTCAACCAGTAGGAGGAACTATCTATTGTAGTGGAAGGATGTATTTAAATTATTTGAAGGGATGATTTTTAATGGTGTTTTAGTCATGTGATTCACTTGGAGGGTTATTTAAAAGGGGTTTTGTGAAGAGATTATGTGATTCTGATGAAGTTTTGTTGCATTCTTTATGAAAGTGCTTAATCTTTGTTTAATAAAGTGGACCATAGTGGTTGCATCTTGTTTGCTCTGCAGGAGTTGTTTCTGTGCTGGTTACCAGTTTTGAGTTTGTGTTTTGGAGACAACCATCCGTGCCAGAAATGTATTAAGTTACTAACCAAGTACATTTCTGCAAAAAAAAAAAATGAGGCAGCAGCAGCTAAAAGTAAAATTATAACCATTAGGCATGCCAATTTGGCATGGAAAAGTGTTGCAAAAATATGAAAATCAATTTTTTTGGCCAATTTCAGCCATTTAAGCATAGGGCAGTGATGCACAAACAGGATTGTGCCAAAAATAAAAAAAAATGTGAAAAGACAATTTTAAGTGAAATCTGCATTTTGCCATTATAGTGTATGGCATGCAGAATCAAAACAATAACAGGTAACAATGGTTGCTAAGGAGGAAGGATGTGGTGTAGTGGTATAACCATGGACTAAGGCAGTGTGGTATGCAAATGAGCAGATTTTACTGAATCACTAAATGGGAGACCATTCTTTGGCTGCACCTAACTGTGTGGAAGCTATAAGGCAGTGGTGTAAGCAGGAGAAGCAGCTGACATGCAAGGGGGGAGGGGTGTCATGCTTGGTGTAAGCACATTGGAGCTCCATGGCTCCCATTTGAGCTTAGCTAAGCACATCTAAGCAAGGGTGTGTGTCTGAGGCTGTATTGACTTATTCCATGAACTGAAGAGTGTGTTCACATCCAGGGGAGGGCCATTTCTGCTTCAAAGTGTTTACTTTAGCTAAACAGGTTTGCGTGGCATGCACCGGGTCTAAAATAACCCCCCCCAGAAATAGCAGAACTGTTTACATTTGGGCACCAGGTTTGCACAGCTCACCTTGGGGCTTAAAAGGGGCGGAAACTGGAAGGGAAAAAAAAAAAGGAAATAGCATAATAAAAGCAATCAAGTACAAATAAAATAGCAGACATGTGGAATGTATCATATCCAGCCAATCATGCAGGCAGCATCTGCAGCACAACAGTATAAATTTTGCAAACACCTTTCAGTCTTTTTTTTTCCCACAAACTCTGCACCATTGGTGTACACATTCATGGGAATTTTAACCGACAAAATGTTAGGGGCTGCTGTTGCTTTGATACATCGGTATGTGGTGAGGAGGAGAATACTGGCAACCGCCCCAGACTGAGGAGGAGGAGAAGAGGGTTCAGACCCAGGGTAACCTACCAGGGGCTACATGATCTGGAGATAGTAGAGTGCTACAGGGTGGACAGGACTTACTTCAGCAACTCATTGAGCTGTTCCGGCCTCACCTCAGACCCAGAAACAACAGAGGGGAACCCATCCCAGTGGATGCCAAGGTATGTGTATCCATAAGAATACTAGCTACAGGTACTTTCCAAAGACCTTCTGGGGACATCATGGGGGTCTCACAGGCATCTGCATACAGGGTACTCCCCCAGTTCCTGGATGCCATGCTACCACATGCCGGTGAGCACATTTACTTCCCCAGCATCCATGAGAAGAGTACCAGCAATATGCACCTCTTCCATCATGTAGCAGACTACCAGGAGATACTGGATGCCATAGACTGCACTCACATCCACATCAAAACACCAACCAGTGAGCAGGGTAGGGTCTACCTAAACCGCAAGGGCTTCCACTCCATCAACTGCCAGGTCGTTAACAATGCCCAGGGCATTATCATTAATGTGTATGCTAGCAGCCCTGTAAGCTATCACTACTCCCACATCTGGCATTCCTTACAGCTGTATTAGGGATTTTCCAGGGGGGACATGCCATATGGCCATCTGGTGGGGGACGCTGGCTATGCACTTTTGCCGTGGATGATGACATCCATCAGAAATGCAAACACACCCAATCAAGAATGCCATAATGAGGCACACGCACAAACCTCACACATGTGTTTGGGATGCTCAAGTCATGGTTCCACTGCCTTGACATATCTGGTGGACCCTTGCAGTACTGTCCAGCCACATGTGCACATATGTTCATAGTATGTGCCATGCCACACAATATGATACTGCGGAAACAGCTGCAGTAGGAACAACACGGGGAAGGGCCAGACAGCCCCCCACCATTGTCAAGGTCCCCAGAGGCACAGAATGACTCAGAGGAAGAACTCCCTGAGCCAGCTCCTGTAGACAGATGGAGGTGTGCCCAGTATGCTCTAGCCTTGGGAAAAAGGCAACACATAGCACACACACACTGACACTGTAGGCACCCAGGGACTGACATCTCTCTCCAACTCACACACACAGTAAAATGGATGACGCAGACATCACATAACCTGTAACTTACTATGTATAGGCAGTGTACTGCATGCATCTGACATAGGCAGCCCTCAAGCACCATCCTCACAACTGCTGTAGTCACAAGGTAAGTCAGTCTTCTTAATAATAAATGAATGTATTAGTATGTTCTGGTAGCATATCTATGGTATTGCTGCATGCATGCAAGGGAATGGGGTGGCCTACTGGGATAGCAGCAGACAACTGACAGCTATGCGGGGCACCAGGAAATGTTTTCCCAATACTGGGCTCCCCACACTATGCAGTAGTACCCAAGGTGACAAATCCCACTGCAGTATATGTGGGGGTGGGGGCAACAAATTGGGGGGTCATAGATCACAGGCATGAATGTCAGTGTGGGGGTCCCATACTAACCCCTCAGCCTCACCCAGCAGGTCAGCTGTAGAAAACCATAAAGACATGTCTGTCAAAGGCCCACAAATGGCAGCAATGATGAAATACCCCCTACAGAACTACACAGTGATATCACAGAAGGTCTTGCAGTTGCAGTAAGACTCTGAAGGGTAAGAAGTATAAAATTCAAATGTATGCCATTACAATCTGATCTGACCTGTGGTCTTTAATAAAATGGCTCTAGTCTCCAAGACAAGGCACATTACTATGCTAAATGGAACCAAAATGTAAAGCAAAATCAGCACAGTATGTGCAAATGTGTACAGCTGACAGGTGCATACCTCTCAACCTCTTAGCACAAGAAATCTGGACAAAGCCAAAAATAATGGGGCTACAAAGGCCCAAAAATAGTGACACATTTTAAATATTTCTCTTATAAATTTAGAAAGTTGCTAGAACAAGAGGACTTGTGTTATCATGTATTTTCTGAAGGATATGAAATCTGAACCTCATGTGTCTGTCATTATTTAGTAACTTCAATCCTCAGTGATTTGTCAGAAAATCACACATTTTATGAGGAACAGGACAAAAGTATGAGGCAAAAATCTGGACATTCTGTGAAAATCTGGACAGTTGAGAGGTATGGACAGGTGTCCCCCCCATATCCCCATTATTATTTTGTTGCTGGGCAGAACAAGGGCTGCTGGAGACAGAGTGATTAAGGCACTTTTAAGCAGTTGTAAGTAAGTTTGCATGGTTTTGGATGGAGATAAGCAATGCCAACAGATGGCTAAACTCTCTTCACTTAGCACTGCTTACTCCCACTTACACCAGCTAGGCATAGCTGAGCAGTGCTAACCATTGCTCAGTTTTTATTTTAAGGAATATCAGAGTAATGACTTTTACTTAATCATTACTGACATATTAGTAAGTATATATGATTTACCTTACACGACATCCCTCTATGTGCTTTCATTACATTACCATGGGGTGTGACTATACTGTATGGGGCACTTGTGTCTACATGGGTCATTTCACATGTTATATGCATTCACACTTACATTTTAGATCAGCTACAATACCCTTGTTGAAAAATATCAATTACTACGTAATTTAAATTTAAAATAATAATTTTAATACTGCTTTCCTTGTAAAAATAAAGTGCCTAGTTTGGTACTCGAACTGTGAATGCCTGCATACAAAGGTGGGACTCTAACCACTATGCTACTGTGGCATGGGAATTTTAGCTATATATTTTTATTTATCTCCTATGGAATGTTTAAGCAATGCTGAGAAGAGGACCATAACATGCACACCCTCTCAGCTATGCTTAAACATACATTAGAATGGAAAAGAAAAATAAATTAATACTCCCACTTTACTTACATGTGTCTGTACTCCTTGTCAATCACAGTAAGGGAAATTGTAAAGGGACACATAGGGGCAGATTTTAATTATTGCTCTTAAAAACTTAAGAAGTGTGACTGTGGTTTTCTAGCAAATCATTGGCAAATCACTCTGGGTTTAAGTCAGAACATACTGACAGACATTTGGGTTTCTTACTTCATACCCTTCAGGAAGTCAGTGCTATGGCAAACCTTTTATTCTATCAACTTTCTGGGTTTGTAAGTGCAATATTTAAAGAGCATTCCTATTTTTGTGCCTTTGTTCCCCCCCATTATTTATGGCTTTGTACAGCTTTCTTGCTCTAGGAGGTTGAGAGGTTTGTGAGGCGGCATCTGGGAATTCTACAGAAACCTGTACAGTGGAGGGGCATGGCCATATACAATGCAGGGAATCTGTCACACACCCCCTGCATTGCTTTCTTGCTCCCCTATCCATTTCAGTGTCTGCGGGCATTGAAATACTCATTTTATTTCAGTGTCTGTGGATACTGAAATGCTTTTAAAAAGTGTTGTATGACACTTTCTGAAAGCAAGGGGTGTGTTAGATGTACGTACACTACTTAAACATGCGACCTGCTCTCAGTAGTGTTCATGTTCATTTAGCCTTAGCAGCAGTGCACCTTCATGAATATGCAAGGTGCTCTGCTGTTAAAGTGATGGCTACACGGACATGATTCACTCCATGCAGGAATAGCACTATTCCTCCACAGAGTTTATTGAATCCAGGGGACAGTCTAGATTCAGCAGATCTGAATCTAGCCTATAATATGTGCTAGTTACTTAAGGCAACAGAAAAGCTTTTTTAAAATGCAGAAAAATACAATAAAAATCAGCAAAATGAGGTAGCAAAATTATAAAATACTGTCAGCAAAGTGCATAGAAAACTCAAAAAGTACTTTTTTTTTTTTTTGCTTTTAGCAGTGGATGCTTTGGATTGCAGTAGAATCTCTCCAGACCTCTGGCAAAAGTTGCCAACCATTGAGCAGCTTCAGTTAGATGACCTACAGTGGTACTGTCCTCTGCACAAACTGGCATATCTTTATTCAGCTGTCACCTGTGGGGGACTATGGAGAGCGTTTCCTATAAGTGGTTATAAACTGGAGAGGTTTGCTTATATACAATGCACTGGGAGGCTTTTATACTAGCAGGATGAAAGACTTTTACACAGTTAATCCCTCAGGCCAATCAGAATAAAACCCAATGAGCTTTCCACCAGTAAATTCCAGCTTGGATGGTTTGAATTCAGCTCTGCTCCCACCTGAGTGCAATATCAGGAATCCTTAGAAATAATTTCACCAACCCTGCTACATCTACAAACCAAGCGTTTCCTCAGAGGCTCTATTGGAACATGCTGGTGCCTCCATGACAGCCCTAAACATATGTTGAGTGGCACAGAAAGACACACCAGGATCAAGTGGGAGGTGGACAACAAGCCTTCTATGAGCACCCCTAATAACCTTCCTACATGGTGCCTCGACCATGCTTTGGCTATGGCCAGAGTCAACTGAAGCCACAATAATCACACTACCATGATCCACCTGTCCAATATCTGACAGCTCACTGGAATTGGTATGCATAGGACTTCTGGCTGTTTCTGATGGAAATACAAGAGATGAGTGAATGTCAACCTCAGTGTCAGATTCAACCTCTGTACCCCCCAACTCTGCCTGTGTTTGTCTACCATCAAGATCAGAGTTTGATGATAATCTGACATCAAGTAGTAAATGTTCTACAATTCCACTTTTAGGATCACCTATGATAATAAGCAACAAACACAAGAAAGAAATGAATACCTACACTACTACAATTTAATATATCCTAACAAACTAACACTGGTGCCACTATTACAGATGGTACAGCAATGGTCTATATTAAATCAGTGAATGCTTAAAAAAGCTAAAGCTGATTTATTGACCTCATGTAAGCAAAAGCTTACAATTCTGAACACTTAGAACAGCGATTTTTTCCAAGGGAAAAAAAAAATCACTGCTCCACAAAAGAAAAAAAAAACTTTAAAACATTACATAAAGTGGGGGGATTTGCCCCTCATACCACCACCTACTTAAATATACCAACTCTAAGATCGCACTACAGTGACAAAAATGGCAAAGTAACGTAGGTGGCTAAGCGATTTCTTTCCCAGGGAAAGAAATCGCTTATATGCAGTTTTGGTATTTTGTCATTTTGTGCTTTCAAGAAGAATGCGTCTTCGATCATATAATAGGAACCCTACTGCAATACACATACACACCTGACATCCACTTCACACATACAGATAAAGAGATATTTCTATCAAATGCTCATCAGTGCTCAAATTAATATGTTTGGCTTACCATGTAAAGATGACTCAACACTTGATAGGGAGGATGGTCCTGGAAGAAGGTAAGAAAAAGGTAAGTACACCATTATCACAATGCCAATAGCTCAGAAGGACCAATTGTTTGCCTTTATATGTCCATAAACAATACTTTTACCTGAAACTTGGCTGACACATCCACCACAAGCACGTGTCATGAACCAAAATGTTAAGTGTACTCCCCAAAAATAATTTAATTAAACCAACTTAACTATTGCTTTCAATATATTAATTTAGAAGACATTGTTAAAGATTGACACGTATGAGCTTATCTAGGAGCTCCTTTTTTATTATTTATTTTATTTTACATTTGTTAACTGGGAAAGTCCAACTGGACACATATCCATTTTCAGTGGAGGCTTGGGGAGAAAAGCTCCAATAGCATGTCATAAAGAAATTACGCAAGAGTATCATACTGAGATATAAGTTCCATAGAAAGATAAGTTATGTATAGATTAACAATTCATTTAGTAAAGTCAGCATACAGCATTCTAGTAGTAGGGTTTATATAGAATATAAATAAAGTTTATATAGAATATAAAATATAAACACAAGAAATTTTTTTTTTGTCTTTCTAAATTATGAATACTCTCAATATTTTGTTACAGAAATAACCAATGATTATTAAACTTTACAGTGAAAGGAATTAGGGGACCTTTAATAGACTCCTTGAACATGGTATTGGTGCAAATTAACCTGGGGAGTAGCATGAACAAAGCTAATTGTTTGAGAAGTGGGTTCTCAAGAGTTTCTTAAATTGAATAGTGGAGGTAGTGGAGGTTATTTGGCTAGGTAGTGTGTTCCAAATTTTGGCAATAGTGCAGGCAAAGAGAGATTTGCCAGCATCATTTTTGTGTCTGATAATGCTTATTAGGTTTTTAGAACTAGATCTTAAGGCTCTGGTCAGGATGTTTGGGTTAATTATATTTTGAAGTGCAGCGTTTTTTTTCTGGAAAGTAGAAGAGATTATGCACTATTGTGAGTTGATTAAATAGAAGTAGTTGAGGTAGCTTGAGCCAATTGAGTTGGTTAAGGGTGAGACAGTGGTGGGATTTGTATGAGGTTTCAGTAGCAAACTTGGCTATTTTGTTATAACAAGATTCCATTTTGTTCAGATCACTCTGACGGAGATTAGTAAGGATGGGAGAGGCATAGAGAAGGATGGATAAGAGATGCGTTCTTGCAATAGTAGCTTTGGTTTATTTAGTTATAAAGTGTCTCCTACAGGGACATACTTATCCTCCCTAAAACAGCAGCACCAACATAAATCATATGCTGCTGTGCACTTTCCACTGAGCTCTCTGGATCCCTGGCAGTTGACAGGAACTCTTCATTTAGTGTCTGTGCCCCCCTCCAGTACCCAGCTGTCCACGGGCCACTGTAGCTACTCTCCTAAGGGCAGATGAAATCATATCCATGGCACTGTGATGCCTTGACCTCATTCACTATGTTATCTGCTTACAAATCTGCATTCTACTAGACATATCCCCATGTCCTCTCTCAAGCAGAAAGGCACCATGTCACCTAAATGCTCGGACAATTATATCATTCTGAGGGTCTCTGAAGCAGGAGTTGTGGGGATAGGAACACTTGGGTGCCATAATCCTAGGTGACAGAAAATAAAAAAGAAGGATACTACACATAAATATTACATACATAAAAGATCTGCTTATATATACAACTGTTATTATTTTTTTCAATATTACCCCTGGAGAAACAGAAAACTTCAGGTATTCAAACATAAAATGTTATACGGCTCTAACATATTACAGTCACACACAAGCAAAGGTTTGATCCAAAATAAGGACTAATAAGAGTAAACCTCTTTAAAAATGTTTTTTTTTTGTTGTGGCAATACACAAGTGGACCTTGGCTCCCTCACCCTGAAAACAACAGATAAATGGCAATTTGTACCAAACAAGAAATAACACAATGGTCAATCATTATAAGGACTTTTGAACAAATTATCACAAAATGTGTTCACATTTACCACAGAAAAGTCATGTTTATACAATTGCCAGTCACCTCTACCTGTGCCCAGCACTCTCCTAGAGGTGTCTATGGGCCAGGTTAGAAGGCTAACACCCCTGTGTCATTGACAATATAGGACATTTACATTTCACTGAAATAACATAGAAGAGTATAAGAGAAACAGCTGTAACAATAACATTTGTGATGAAAGTTAATAAGGCTGTGTATCTGAGAAAATAAAATGCCATGACAAAAATGCCTATGCCATTAGTAAACTTCTAAGAAATACATACAGAAGCTGCATTTGCTGATGTATATATATATATATATATATATATAAAACAATATTCTCATAGCAACGTGAGCAAATCTAAGTATGCAATTGGAAACTTTAATTATACCTTATAATGATCAGAAGTCTTTTGTGCAGATACATTCAAAGTCATATTAATCTTCTTCTGTGTTGTCCACATATACAACTCTCCTCACATTCAGGTTCCCTAGCTGCACAGTTACCTTTTTATAGTGTAGAGTCAGGCCTTTGAGAACAGTGAAGATACAAATGAGGTATGAACTCATTACAATTTCTGAATCCCAAACTTTTGGCTCTATGTAACAGGTGCAAACATAGTGAAGACACTCCCTTAGTGTTAGTTGCTAATGGATTGTAACTGTGAATGATTACTGTTAGGAGAAGGGAAACACAACAGCAATTCAGACTCCCTTACCTGCAATTGGCATATCACCCAGGTAATACTTACAAAGCATAGAAATTATTGTATCAAGATTTTAAATCGAAGTGAGCAGCACATGATTCTCAGTTTCTGTTCACTAATATCAAAACATGCCTCCCTTTTTTGAAAAATGTATATTATTGTCATGTAATATTCTCATATATTTTAAGGACAATGATACATAATGCTTTACAGACTGCATATGTAAGATTACTGCTCAGATAAGAGAGGAATGAACACAATATAAAGAGAAGGCAGAGCTGCATTGCTGCAAAGAATACTCATAAATGTTTGTGTGATCAGTCATTGCATCAGATATATAATTAATAAATGTACAAACACATGAGAGTGTACAAGGATTATATGTCTTGTTAATACTGTGAATGGAATGGGACTTGCTTGTATTCACAATGATTTCCATTCCTGCTGCAAAGCTGTTTCTGTAGCAAAGAAGGATAATCCATCCTTACTGTCTTTTGTAGGTTCATTGGTTTGACAGTTGAAATCCAGGCTGAAATAAAAATCTGTAATGTGTGCTAAACTTTATTTTGTAATGTTTATGTTTTTTTTAAAATCTTAATATTTGTGCTTCACTTACCTTTGTGTAAACACAGTTTAATGTCCCACACAAGAAGCAGACAGAACACCTGCAGACAGGAAACAGTAGTCAATTTCAAAATAGATAAATTGCATTTTTTTTGCTTACCATCATGCAATCCTGCTAAGTGGCGTTACACAATGGTCAGCAATCTTCCACAACACCTGCAAGTCCAGAACACCTACAGACAAGAAGCAGACTGTAGACAATTTCAAAACAGAAACATGTGGGAGGATGGCATAATGGTTAAGGTGTTTACCTTACAAACACAAGGTGTAGGGCTTGATTCACAGATGGGGTAACTGACTAGGCTTGAAATGGCCCACAAGGGCAGTTAGCTTAGTACTAACCTATGAAACCTATGAAACATTGTATACTGTATAGTTTTCAACCATGCAAACATACTAGGTGGCATTATGTGGTGGTCAGCACACATGGCTCGCCACCACGTAAACATACTGTGACATTGCACAGTGGTCTGCACGCATACAGAGTAATGAATGGGAGAATATACAACTGATGTCTAGATGTTCCTGTGGCAGCAGGTGTAAGTTAAAGGTTATCGTATAGATTAGCCAGGTCTCTAGTCCAGATAAGCCCAAACGTTTCTTACTAATGTTCCACTTTACTTTATATAAAAAGTATTAGTAGAAAAATATTTACACATAGGAATAAATATCTATAAGATGTGCATTGTGCATATGCAGGGCATCAACGATATATTACTTGTGTAACTATGGGTATTAGTACAGTTATGGTTATACAATTACACAATTATAGAGCCAAAGTAATGTTTGTCTACTTACTTTTATAAAATATAAAACAATGCAAACATAATTCTAAATAACAGTAAATATGTATAGCACTGAAGCTCATATGAATTAATGAGTGACTCTGGGTAAACTGACAGTTATATTTCTGTAATTATAATTGTCTTTTCTGGCCTTGGATGGACTTTGGACTTTAATGATACCCATGCAGAGATGGATGTATAAACGAGACCTTGTCAGGTCACACACATATGTGGCTAATCTCCCTCAATTAATTAGCATCTCTGACAAGCACTTCTACTGTGGCAAGGACTAAAAATCACCTACGTAGAAGAATATTTTTGTCTATGTTGCATAGGTTTGAACCCCACATTCTGCACATTAACTTTATCAGTGTTTAAGTTGTGTAAAGCTACACCAAACATGTCAGGTCATGTAATGTATACCCCTAGTACATGTCTGCAAAGTTAAACCAGCTAACAGGTACAGCAGCATCCAAACCAAAAACTAATGCCAATTGTCACATTACCCTTTTTAATTCATAAACTGCTTTCTTCACTGTTTGGCACTGTTGCTTTCCGCTTAACATCACACAAACTCGGTTGGCATGGTTGTTCATGTTTGCGCACTAGAGTTAAATGTGATAACAGAAATTGGTGGGGAAACACTCAACTGCTGCCATTTGCCCTGAGGAGACATGTCTGGAGGTAGAAGGGAAGGTGCCCAATTTAGTGCTCAAAGATGGGGTATAGAGGAGTCCAGAATTTTTATTGGACTCCTTGTAAACTACCACATATGAAGGCTGCTGCAGGGGGATTATACAGTCTCAGTACAAATCAGAGGCTTAGAATAATCTGACCAAGGCTGTCTCCAGTGCCACTGGCATTTCATGCACTGCATAGCAGTGCAGTTACCACTTTAGTGACCTAAAATGGCGCAAGTCAGTTGCACTCAATGGATGAGTTTAGGACTGCTGACATCCCACTGTTGTGCATGTGTATAGATAAAGAGAACTTAAATTAGATAGAAAGCTACATATAGGCAAGACTGGTATGCATAATGCTCTTCTTCTCTTCTCTCCTTTTCATTACAGCCAGCCAGGGCATAACAGCAAACAGGGAAGCCCACGATGAGCATTTATAAAGACTGAAGGAAGCAATGGGTATTTATGCAGAACAACATAACTATTATTTTATCTAAAGTATTGCTCTTCTATACAGTAGTAGCAAATTAAGCATGCATGTCTTAACTGTAAAATCAAGCATGCATGCTTCAGTCTGTAGCACAAGCCAAATGTATGTGTCAACTGCAATACTGTAATCAGATGTGGGTTCATATACCACAAGTAACAAATATATAGTAGAATCATTTAAAACTTTTACATAATAAATTCAACAGAAGTGGCATGCATGCCATGCTGTTAATTTAATATGTATTATTTGATCAAGCTTATGTGCAATATATGCATATTGGAAGGATTACTTGGAGCAATCATCAGTTATAGTTTGTAGCTGTTAAAAAGTATACTTAAATATAAAAGTAGAAATAAATTCTTTATATTGTTATAATTTATTGTATGTCACATATGATAGTACTAATTATATCCTTTTCCTCCTCTTATTCCAACCCTTAACTCTGTTTTTTTTTTATTTTTATATGTATGGTCACAATGTTTTGATGTTATCAGTTTCTGACAACTCAGAAAATGCTTTACAGCACAAGGTGGTAAGCCAACCACTGTGGCTCAGCCTGCCTCCTCTCCACTGGCTCCTGCATCAACACTTAGCACATCTGGGACCCAACCTGACAGCACTGCCTCTGCTGCCCTGCACTACCTTGACCATTAACATCAGGTAGCCTTACCCTGTCAGCTGATGCCATGGC
Source organism: Protopterus annectens (assembly GCF_019279795.1). Lineage (NCBI taxonomy): Eukaryota > Metazoa > Chordata > Ceratodontiformes > Protopteridae > Protopterus > Protopterus annectens. Next base: position 1,868,939,560 of record NC_056737.1, read on the forward strand.
ACCCTCCAGGAGTATTGGTGGAGGTGGGGATTTTGTCACCTGCCAGGACATGCCAGGCATGGTGGGTGAGTTTGTGGAGAGCACCATTGGTGCATGCCACTGCCAGATGGAGAGGATGCCCTCTATTATGGTGCATAAACAAAGATGTCAAGCACTCCAACAGCCAGCAGAGTAAGCGGACAGTGACGACAGTTTTGTGGGTGAGGACTAGATTATCACTGTCTCCATGTTTGATCCACGTGGTATCCAATGTCCCCTTCCTATCCCCAATAATGGTGTCACCCAACATGTTGTGTCCTTCACCATCCCTGTGTCTTATCTTGTTTTTCTTGTTTGTCTGAACCTGTTTCCTCACCTACCCTACTTACTTGGCCCAGAAATACCAATGTTTCTCATCCAACATTCCAATCTTACTGAAATAAAAAAATCATAAATGTGCAATTATCCCACAAAAAAATATCATCCCAAACATAACTCTCCACTTTACACATGTGTCTTCTCGACCCACTTGATTCAGTCTGATTGGCTATACAATATGATTGCATTGTTGTCAGCCCTCTTTGTTATGGTTACAGTCCAAATTCAGCAAATATTCTATGCATATTTTCATTTTACACTGTTGAAGAAGTAGATAGCTATGTTTTTTCCTACCTCCCTCCTGCACATTCCTATATTGCTTTTCCTTTGTTCTTCCCCCTGTTTGCCCCCCCATTTCACCACTTTCATATTTACCACATTTTAACACCATTAATCTGGTTAAAATATGCAATCACACATCACATACATAAGTAAAAAATCCCCAATGATACCTTTCACTTTTTGTCCTCTGTGCTAGCACAAAGTTTCACGTTTTGCACCAGAAGTCAGACTTGTGTCATGCCATTTCTGTTCAAGACTGAGTTTTCCAGTCAGTGTGCTTACTTAGATAGGGGTTCTAGCCTCACTCTGGTCAACTGATGTGTGTGTGTGTGTGTGTGTGTGTGTGTGTGTGTGTGTGTGTGTGTGTGTGTGTGTGTGTGTGTGTGTGTGTGTGTGTGTGTGCGTGTGTGTGTGTGTGTGTGTGTGTGTGTGTGTGTGTGTGTGTGTGTGTCTAGTCAGAAGAGCATGTGTATCCTACAGTCATCAATACAATCTCATAGAGTATAGACAGCTGTACATGACTACACATCCATTTCATTCAGGCCTCCCAACATATTTTCTCAAATATCCAATGATGATGTCATCCAGTATACATTGTCTAGCAGCTTTGTAAAAGTCAGACTTGTGGCATGTGTTTGATTAGGCAGGAGTTCTAATCTTATTGTGTTCAACTGGTGTGTGCGTGTGTGTGTGTGTGTGTGTGTGTGTGTGTGTGTGTGTGTGTGTGTGTGTGTGTGTGTGTGTGTGTGTGTGTGTGTGTGTGTGTGTGTGTGTGTGTGTGTCTAGTTAGAAATATGTAACTGTGTATTCTACAGTCATCAGTACAGTCCCATGGAGTACAAATATTTTATCAGTTGTACATGACTACACATCCATTTCATTCAGGCCTCCCAACATCTTCTCTCAAACATCTAGTGATAATGTCATTCATTATAAATTGTCCAGCAGCATTGTGAAAGTCTGACCTGTGCTGTGGTGCTAGTGTTAAATACTGAGTTTTCTAGTTGGTGTACTTAGGTAGGGGTTCTTATCTCATTCTGGTCAACTAGTGTGTGTGTGTTTACTTGGTTGACATTCAAGAGACCATTTTACACCAGCATGCGGGACACTGCTATGACCACCCTCTTCTCACCAGACACTGCTCCTGTTATCAGTTATGATGTGTTGTCAGATACTATAAAAGCCAGAGCTGTGCTGTGGAATTTGCTTTAAGTACTGTGCTCTGCAAATAGCTAGGTGGGGGTTCTGTTTTCACTGCAGTACACTGTATGTGCAATCAACAATCACTATGGTGACAATTTTGGAATGATGTGTGAGTCCACAGCTATGTCAAACCCTCCTCTGAATTACTTGTAGCATACGGTGATTTTTTCATCCTGTATAACATGCACTCTGACATTATACAAGACAAACCTGTATTGTGGCAGTAACATTAGCTATTGTGTTACAAGCTACTTTACCTTCATATATAGGTGTTCTAATTGGACAGCAGGCAACTTGCATGTCTATACATACAAGTGTCACTTTTGAAACAATTTTACACAGGGATGTGACTCCACATCTATGTCCTTCACTCCTCACAACATGTTCTCTTCAGCATACAATGATGCTATTGTACTCCATAAAATGCAACAGGCCAGTGTTACAGTCAGACATAGATGGTGTTGCTACTGTGAAATTGCATGGCATTCATATTCTATACCTACTCAGGTCTAATGTTCAAATCAGGCTTAGTCTACTCCTGTGTGTGTGTGTGTGTGTGTGTGTGTGTGTGTGTGTGTGTGTGTGTGTGTGTGTGTGTGTGTGTGTGTGTGTGTGTGTGTGTGTGTGTGTGTGTGTGTGTGTGTGTGTGTGTGAGTGGTGCTACATTATGCACATTGAAGGATCTGTGGAATTACTCTTCATTTCACTACTACTTGGGAAGCTTGTTATGTAGCCCCATGCATTCGCCATTTGTCTTTTTCCTCTGGCCACATGACATCCTTCCTGCAGAAGAGTGGAGGATGTTCTCTTGTCAAATATGCATACACACATCACAAAGCAGAATCCTTCCATCTTCAGACCACTACATGTGTGATTGATAGTTCTGTCATGGTGTGGTGCATATGTCCCATATGGAGAGTTGTAGGCTGTAATGCAATCTAATAAATATACACATACTAACAACAGTCTTACAATCTTCCATAATATAGTATACATTTTGGAACTTACACTTATGATGGAAGGTTGGACAAGAGATTACTGCTGCTTTTTTTTATAATTGCTACTTGTTAAAACAATAAGTGAGAAGGTCACTGAAAAACCAATCAGTAAAAACAAATTGAAAACTCCAGCAAAGCTAGAACTTCCAATGACTGACTTCCCAAACCCCTTGTATAAGAGGCACATGGGATATATCCAAATGACCCTTATGAACATCAGGTATTTCAGCTTATAGGCAATTCTGAATGCCCATGAATTGTTTCATCGTTTTAATGGACAATTTCAGGCCAAGAAAGCCAAACCCCACTAGCTGTTGATATGCATATTTCGGCCTTGTTATGACTTCATCAGCACAGCACAAGCAGAGTGTTTGACTAAGCATAAGAAACAAAGGGCTGTTATTCCCAACTGATGTCCATTATCATTAGGGTCACTGCAAAAATATCCCAAACAACAAACTAAAACAATAAGTGAGAAGGTCACTGAAAATCCAATCAGTAAATACAAATTGAAAACTCCAGCAAAGCTAGAACTTCCACTGAGTGATCTCCGAAACCTCTTGTATAAGAGGCACATGGGATATTTGCAAATGACCCTTTTGAACATCAGGTGTTTCAGCTTATTGGCAATTCTGAATGCCCATGACTTGTTTTGTCATTTTAATGGACAATTTTAGGCCAAGAAAGCCAAACCCCACTAGCTGTGGATATGCATATTTCGGCCTTGTTATGACCTCATCAGCACAGCACAAGCAGAGTGTTTGACTAAGCATAAGAAACACAGGGCTGTTATACCCAACTTATGTCCATTATCATTAGGGTCACTGCAAAAATATCCCAAACAACAAACTAAAACAATAAGTGAGAAAGTCACTGAAAAAACAATCAGTAAAAACAAATTGAAAACTCCAGCAAAGCTAGAACTTCCACTGAGTGACCTCTCAAACCTCTTGTATAAGAGGGCCATGTGATATATGCAAATGACCCTTATGAAAATTAGGTGTTTCAGCTTATATGCAATTCTGAATGCCCATGACTTGTTTCGTTGTTTTAATGGACAATTTCAGGCCAAGAAAGCCAAACCCCACTAGCTGTGGCTATGCATATTTCGGCCTTGTTATGACCTCATCAGCACAGCACAAGCAGAGTTTTTGACTAACCATAAGAAACACAGGGCTGTTATACCTAACTGATGTCAATTATCATTAGGGTCACTGCAAAAATATCCCAAAGAACAAACTAAAACAATAAGTGAGAAGGTCACTGAAAAAACAATCAGTAAAAACAAATTGAAATTTCTAGCAAAGCTAGAACTTCCACTGAGTGACCTCCCAAACCTCTTGCATAAGAGGCACATGGGATATATGTAAATGACCTTTATGAACATCAGGTGTTTCAGCTTATTGGCAATTCTGAATGCCCATCCCAAGAGGTTTGGGAGGTCACTCAGTGGAAATAATTGCTACTTGTTTAATAATTTTATGTTTTGTGGCTAGTGACAATGGGATTATAGATGACTGTCATGATTTGCTTTAGGTGACTTGAACTTTCCAGTAAGTTTTATAAATAATGGCTATATTCTGTTGTTTAAGCTGCATGCAGATTTTGTGCAAGTTACTTGGAGAAGCAGTCGGGTTTGTAGGAGATGGCTGCTAGAAGAATTAGTGGGACTTGTTTAGATGACACACTTGGGCATTACAGGTCCCTGGCACCTAAAAGAGAAAAAGGTTTTTTTTGTGACTCTAACCAGATTTGAAGGACACCCACTCCGTTCTAAGAGTAATGATCCATTGGTGGATCTTCCACTTCAGCAACAGTACAGTTACTGAATAACATCCCTGGCACCTAAAAGAAAAAAATGTTTTATTTTGTGTAACCCTAACCAGCTTTGAAGACCACCAACTCCCTTCTAAGACTATTAATCCATCAGTGGAACTTCCTCTCCAGCAACAGTGCAGTTACTGAATAACATATGTTATATTGTATCTGCAGTTAATCCTGTACTTCCTATCCTTCTTTTGTGTCTTTTTGAAAAGTACTGCCCCTGGTCAGCTACCACACATCTCTGCATTCTCCCCACCCCACTAGCCCTGCTCTCTCAAGCCTTTAAGTGGTTTATCCAACCTACCTACCCTCAAACCTAGCCTCATACCTAGCCACTCACTCTGCTAGCTTTTTCCCTTTACTCTTCTGTCTCCTACAGGAATAACCACTCATACCTCTATATACATTTTCAGTCTGTTCCCTACTCTCACTTCTTTCACTCACACAGATTCATTATCTACTACCACAGACCCATAACCTCCCTTTTCCCTACTACAGTCTCCCCACTCATCTCCCTAGACATGCTCCCAGCTTAACAACTGTTCAATCCCTCCCAATAGATTTGTGCATAAATAAAAAAGTAAACCATTAAACCAACCATCATATCTTTCCTGTACTGAATTACCTTACCTTCTAATTGATTATTGTTATTTCAACAACTGCTTCACCTTCAGGATGGTACTGCCCTGCTCCATTCACCCTCAGTATGGGCTCACTTTGCTACCCTACCCTACTCCCATTCTCACCCACCCCATATCACTTAAACTTATACTTACTGACCACACCCTCCAATCAACTCTCACTCCCAATTACCCAATCACATCACACCTATAATACCCAATTGCAAATTACCTCACCACACTCTGTATACTACACTCTCTCACACCACCTAACCTTTACAGTTTAACAAATTACTCCTAGTCACTTCCCACTCCTTCATATACTATATAAGATGTGCTCCCCAACATAATACCAAACTTCTAAAAACATTACTATACCAATTAACTATCTTTTCTCTATTCACACTTTTCATCTTCTCCTCCTACCACACAAAAGTTTATATCAACACCCCACCACTAGGCCCAACAGAATCTATAGCCAATACGATAAAACTAAAAAAGTCCCTATATTACCATATGACCCTACCTCCTCCCAGCCTTTTTCCTACTTATATAGTAAGCCAACAAACAAAACTAACCCTCACTCTTCCCAAAAACAAACCAAAATAATATACAAGCCCTAAACTCTATCTATACCTTCTCCAAAATCTCACTTGCTGTGGAGACATGCACCCTAATCCAGGACCCAATACATCAACCAATTCAAACTTAAATCAACCAAATCCTCTATATCTAAGACCTACCTCATCTCTTCTCCTTTTAAACTTAAATGTAAGAAGTATACTTACAATTCAGAACCTTCATGCCCCTTTAGCAGTATACAAACCAGATATTACTGTGTTAACTGAAACTTGGCTTAAGCCAGAACATCACAATAATGAGATCACTGCCCCTAGTTACAATATTATATGTAAAGATAGGGTAGGGAAAAAGGGTGGAGCAGTAGCAATATTATTCCAAAATCATCTCACTATAGAACAATTTGATTGTAATTCTCATGAAATCAAAGATGTAGAGCTAATTCTTGCCAAATTAAAACTAAACTCCAGCTATAATCCACCAAGCAATAATATTACTATAATGGAAAACCTGCTAAACTGGATGTCAACCTCCCTTCCACAAGAAACCATACTATTAGGTGACTTTAATATTGACTGGTTTGACTGTACCAGCCACAATCCCTCTACCTACATTAACCTTCATGGATTCAGCCAAATTATATATACCCCCACTAGAATTGACAAGACAACCAAATGTTAGTCCATCCTAGACTGGATTCTGCTATCTGACCCCACTCTTGCACATCAATCAATGTCTTCCAGACAGTCTGAGTGACCATAAATCAACCTATCTAATTAGGAACTGATCCCACCACATTAACCACCCTATCCTTAGAGTAGTACGCAACAAAAAGTCCTTCAGAGCCAACAACCAAATAAATGCATTACAATATTGCAATTGGACTCCCCTAAAACAACTACCCCTAGATGAAGCCATGCAATACTTCAACTCAATAAACATCTTAAACTATCATGCCCCCTCACAAACCATCAGAGTCAAAACTATCTATGCCCTATGGGTAGCAAAAGACACTAACATATAATGAAAGAAAGGGACAAAGCCTGGTTACAATACCAGAAATCCAAAACCACTACCTTGAGACAAAACTATCTGGAGCTTCACAAAAAAAGCCAAAAGACAAATTAAACTTAACAAAACTAATTACTACAAATCCATGCAGGAAAAATATGCTCGCAACCTTCAAAAATTCTAGGCCACAATAAATAGTTTACTTCACCCAGAGAAAGCCACTACTCCTACCCCTGTATTACCAAACAACCAGGAGGACACTCCCACTCAATTTAACAACTACTTTACCAAAACAGTCCAAGCCCTTGCCAGCACCCAAAATAGTGTTAGCTGCCCCATTCCAGCAGCTACCCCTACCCACCCCAGTTCACTAAACATCTCCCCCAGCTTTTCTCTACATCCAGTGCCCACTAGGATAATAACCAAACTCCTCAAAAAACTGAAACCAACCACAATAGCTGCTGATAATCTTCCAGACTTCCTTCAGTTAACAGACATCAGTAATTTCAGACCAATAGGTAATAGGTATCCTACCTGCCATGCCTTCTTTGAAGGTTGGGTGTCAGGCTGGCAACTCGGCACTATAAAAATCCACTGCCAATCATTAGTGGATGGGAGTTCCACTGTGACGACCCCTAACCTTGAAAAGCTAAAAGAGGTATCCTATCTGCCCTTTCTAAAATCTAGAAATGTATCCACAAACAACTCTTACAATATCTCAGCCAAAAAAAACTTCTAACTCAAACCCAGCATGGTTTTTGACCCTTCCATAGCACAAATACAGCTCTTTTAGCTTTCAAAGACAAAGCAAACAAAGACAGAGTAGCAGTCAACTCATCTCTGCCAAATTCTTTGACCTATCAAAGGCCTTTGATATAGTCATCCATACTGAACTACTAGACCAGATGTCAGCCTTAGGTCTAACACCAAACACCCTAAACTGGTTCAAGAGTTATCTCACTAATAGATGCCAAACAGTAAAATGGCAATCAGTGCTCTCACCTTTTCTCCCTGTCAACACTGGCATCCCACAAAGATCAGTCCTTGGTCCTCTCCTTTTTAATATCCATACAAATTTTTTTCACACTTGCAGACAACATGCTTCTCTCATATAGTACGCTGATGACACAACACTTACACGTACTTCCAACAACCATATGAACTTCAGCCAAATTACAGAAGAATTCCTCACTGCCACTGAAAAATGGTTACAAAACTCCCAACTCCTGCTTAACCCAAAGAAAAACAAACTTTTACTTTTCTATCCTAAATCTATGTCTCATGAAAAACACAACTCTAAAATATACTCCTCAGTAATACCACTATAGAAGTGATAACCAATACAAAGGTATTAGGCATACCATAGACAACATTAAATTTGGTTTACAAATACAAAATGCCATAAAAAAAAAAAACACCAAAAACTAGACGTATTCTACAGAGCTAAAAACTTCCTCACTTCCACATCCAGATACAGCTTTGCAAATAGTTATCTTTTGCCTTCTCTTCTTTATGGAGCCCTCATCTTCACTAATCTTCAGATCTCACTTACTCAAAAACTTGAACGATGTTACAACAAAATAACCAGATTTGCATCAAATTCTCACTGCTGTACCTACCACTGCACTGCATTGAAAACACTTAGCTGGCTAGAGCTACCCAATTACCTAAAATATATTCAGCTAATGACCACACATAAAATCATTCATTACCCAGCCACCTGACCCCCACCTTGAATTCTATATTACAAAAATGCTCCTCTAAATGGGCCCTGCAATCAAGTAACTAAGTCCAACTCACTGTCATAAACCAACTAAATCAGCAGGGTATTCTCTGTATTCTCAATCCATAGCTAAAATATGGAACACTATGCCCACATCTATGAGGTCAGACAAATGCCTCAAATCCTTCACACATTCTCTTAAAAACTACCTAAAAAATACATGGCTATGCTCATGTTCTATATAAGGTTAATCAAATAGCTCCTTAATTTGAAACTGTAACAGCATTATTCTTCATCTTGCTATTATATTTAGACAATTGATAATTTCTTGCCTCGTTTGCCTATACCTTACACTGCTATTATCACTATACAGTCCCTTGACTTTTCTTTCTCCCTTTTGCTTCTTCCCTATCCATACCTCAATCTTTACTAATAAACACATACATTTCTATCTTCTACTTTCCCTCTCCTGTAATTTTTCTCTCTCAACCCTGTACTATAAAATATGTACACTAAGTACATTACAATAAACAAAAATTAAGTATTAAGCACAATCATACTGATCTGAGTCATATAACTGTAAAGACCACTGGTCTCATGCATATAGCCTCCTTAGTAATATCTAATGCCTGTAATTAATGTGCAAGTATGTTTCATTTAATATATGTAAAAATAATGTACTATCCATTATTGTATATTCTTATATCTGGAAATGTTCACTGTTACTCTCTACTAAGCTAATGTAATATGTTAATTGTCTCTAGAGCTTTTCTCCCCAGGCCTCCGCTGAAAATCAGCACCCACCCAGTCAGACTTTCATAGTAAACAAATGTTAAATTAACAAATAAAATAAAATAATATAAAATAAATAGTCATATCATCACGCAGTTGTTGCATATTATGTGACTGTCACACAACATGACATATCAGAGGAGAGGATTCTTTCTGATATAAGCATCCTGACATGAACAATGAACAATATATATATATATATATATATATATATATATATATATATATATATATATATATATATATATATATATATATATATATATATATATATCAAGGACAGTATATACAATAGGGGGTAGGTGCATATTGTGAAGCTGTGGAAAGTGACTTGCCTGAATATGAATGTTATTTCAGCCTATGTCTCAACCTAGTGGGACAGATAGTAACAGGCTCATGGACAACAGTATACAGAAGCATGCACAATCATGGACAATATCAGCATAATACCACCACTAATCTGATGTCTTTGACAGGAAATATGTGATTGTGAGTGACTATAGATGGTTCTGCAAGAACACACTTGTACAGCTGTCATGATTTGCCAGTAACCTATAATGGGAATCAGGTACACCTTCCTCAACATTTACCATCTGCTGGAGGTTTTAAGAGGAACACAGTTACACCTGTATTTAAAATTACAAGCAGTTCTGGCTAGCTAACTGGTATGCATGGCATATATATGGCAAAATCCACACTATCAAGATACCATCAACTTTGTCAGTCAGATATGTATTTACTGTGTGCATTACAGGAATGCATATCACACATGCACCTTGTATACCACCATGATGGGGGGTTCGCACCATCATCCACTTATGGTTATGCAACAAAAAGAATACATAGGTATGACTGATAAGATGTGTGGGAGCTCACTGTGGCAAATGTGGTACACTTGATTAACTCATCCCTGGAAGGTGTGTTGGGAGGTACACGAAAAGGGGAGTATTGTTCTTAGTTATTGGTGTGATGAGTGCTGAGAACTATGAAACTATAATTCTCTTAGATGTGGATGTCCCACACATACTCAGGAGTTGTGTTACATATAAGTTAGTAGTCACCACTTTAGGTAAATGCTGGTGGACGTTCTTCATACCTGAGTACACACATTACATACCACTTGGTCAGCTCATAGGGGTGTCCTGTCTATATAGGTTCATAGGTTCATACTAGGCTATCTGCCCTAGGGCATTTATAAGCCTAGCCAGAGTGTGTGTGGCTTTCACCACCCCTTAGGATAAGAATACTGCACCCTTTTAGGGTTTAGTTTACTGTGCCTCTGTCTAGTAGTGACACAGAGATGACCCCCGGGGTAAACCTACGATCTCCCATCCACTCGTCAAGATTTCTCTTGAATAGAGTTAGTGAGGGGCTCTGCCTAACATGGATTGGGATTCTGTTCCAGAGTGTAGGGAGCCTCTGGGTTATGAATCTGTCCCTCCAGCACGTCCTATTTATTTCTGTGTTGAGGTTTAAGTCTCTTGCTCTCATGGCTCTGATGGATTTGGATTTTCTGAGGTGGAGCATGTCCATTAATTCCGGATTGGACATGGCCTTGTACGTCAGGCACAGATCACCTCTGAGTAGGCGGTATGCGACTGAATAGAGCTGGAGTTTTTTCAGTCGGGCAGCATATGACATATGTTTAAGACCCTTTATCCTCTTGGTGAGGAACTTTTGGGGTCTTTCCAACTGCTGCAGGTGTCGGGTAAGATACATCTCAAATGGGGCATTGTACTCAATCATTGGCTTGATAAGAGAAGAGTACAGGGGCACAATGACCTCTCTTGATCTAGATGTGAAACCCTTCATGATAAGGTGGGCAATATAGAAGGTCTTCCTAACCACTTTGTCAATGTGAGTGTCAAATGAGAGGTTACTGTCAACCTGGGTCCCTAGGTCCCTGATTACCTCTTCCGTACTTAATGGATTACCACCTATGTGGTAATTTGTGGGTACCTTGTTTTTCCCAAAGGGTATGACTATACATTTTTTGGCATTCAGCTTAAGGCCATGGCTCTGGCACCAATTATCCATTTCTATGAGGCCTCTTTGAAGGATGTTTGTGTCCGCTGGAGTATCAATTATGGTGCCCAGTTTGCAGTCATCTGCGAACTTTGTCAGCCACAATCCTCCTATATTTGCCTGTACCTCGGAAAAATAAATGCCAAACAAGAGGGGTCCCAGGACTGAGCCCTGTGGGACACTGCTTGTGACTGGCTTAGAGTCTGACATAGCTCCAGCAACTCTGACCCTGTGGGTTCTGTCCTTGAGCCAGTTTGCAACCCATCTTGTGACATATGGGTTTACATTTAAGCTGGTGAGTTTGTCTATGATGCCCGAGTGGGATATTGTGTCAAAGGCTTTTGCAAGGTCAAGGTAGGCTGTGTGAACTGCCTTACCCTCATCAATGGCCTTAGTGACTGTTTCAAAAAGTCGACCAAGTTCAAAAGGCAGGATCTGCCCTTGACAAAGCCAAATTGGGTAGGATCCAATGTCTGTAGGTCCCCAATGTCTTTGTTTATGAGTTCCATAATGATCCTCTCCATAGCTTTGCAGACCAGGCTCGTCAAGCTTATGGGGTGGTAATTTCCAGGGTCCGTAGAAGCACCGTCTTTGTGAAGTGGGACCACTGTTGCCGTATGCCACTCTTTGGGTACGTATCCTGTAGTAAGGCTAAGATTAAACAGCAGCCTTATGTGTGGGTTTAGTTCCTCTTTGTATATTATAATTAGGTTGTGTATTTGCTTTTAAAACTTAACTAATCCTCCATGATTTTTGTTCATCTACTGTGTCTCCATGGCTGTAGCAGCAATCCTTTGTTTGCATTGATACTGTCTGTATTATACCAATACCACACTTGGATTCAATGATTGTCTACAATCTGCAGTCCTCCACAAAGCTGGTTATGCAGAGGATGTGTAAATCATTATTGATGCCTGAGACTTCAATAATGAAGAGGAAAGGGCTTAGTACACAGCCCTGAGATATGGACCTGATCACTGGACTCTAGATATAGGTCAGTTCGTAGACTTCAACATATTTATCTGTCATGCATGTGCTCCAGTGGTCTACCCACTTGGTGATGTGGGTGTTTCTAGCCACTTGTGACAGTTTATCAGTAATACTTCAGTGTGGATTTGTGTCAAATGCCTTGACCATGTCAAGTTACACAGTGTGATAGTGTTTCATCATGCATGCCTTGTTGACCTCTTTGAGGACATTGAAAAGATGGAACAGACAGGCTTGAACAAATCACATGCATCTGGTGCACAGTCAGGATATTACCTGTTTCCTTTTAGAGCAGGTCCACGATGACTTATTGGTGTCCTCACAGCTAAAGAGTGTCAGAATGGTTCTATACATGCATGAATCAAGTGAAGTCCCCCCCCCCCAAATCAGAATGATGCATATTGATGTACATCCTTCTACAGGAACATAGGCTGTCTGGAGGCTGTGCTGAAGTATGGATCCAACTGTGTCTGATAGGTCCATGTTTGAGTCATGCTATAGGCAATCTGTGATGTTGTCAGGACCCACTGATTCTGTGTTAGTAGCCATAGAGATCGCACAGATGAGCTGCCTTCTTTTGAATAATGTTTACATGTATACTTTGGTTGATGGCCATTGGCAACATGGGGGTGATGTGGGAGACAAACTGTCAGCTAGGGGATTGTCTTTTTCCTCTAGTTGGGTATGTCTGGTGGGATTCACTAGACAATCTCGAAATACTGAAATGTTGAATGTCAGTACTTCGAGACTGAATAGTTGAAAAAACACATACCCGAACACCCAAAACTGCGAATTGCGAGCATACACACACACACACACACACACACACACACACACACACACACACACACACACACACACACACACACACACACACACACACACACACACAAACCAGCACATAAACACACACACATACACCTACCTAACTACACTAAAACAAACAAAACAACACACACAAGCAGAGCATAACATACAAACACATCTATCCTACCTAAAAGCAGGGGGGCAAGCCCACCTGCACCCCCATGTAGGGGGCTGCACCCCCTCACCCCCCTACTTATATATTCTAACTCAGAGTTTGCACTAAACACACAAACACACAAAAGACACCACTACACACACTCATTCACACTAAAATTTCTACGCAATACCTTTACACAAACACCACTTACCTGAAACCCCAAATAAATCCACAAACCACACCACATGTCACGAATGCGACACCATGATAGCGGCTTCAACATTTCCACATTCGACATAGTGCAGTTTCACATAACTGCACTTTCGACTATTCAGTCTCGAAGTACTGAAATTCGACATTTCAGTACTTTGAGATTGTCTAGTGTATCCGTCTAGTGGCATCCACATACAAATCTGTGCTTAGTTGTGTATTCCCCTTAACATTTCACATTTATTGAAGTAAATGATTTGTGAAAAGACCTCCAAATACAACCCTGGCCATTCATTGTATTCCACACACACTGGTACTATGCACACAGTCATACAACTGTACCAATGTCATGTACTTACATCAATTGCACAATATATGCCTATATGTGTTTCATGGGCAAGCTGTGTCTGAGCGGCCTGATGCCATATCAGGACACAGTAGAGATCAGTTGTTTGTGGCTCATGCATAGCATTTCCTGACACAAATGGTAATAATCATACATTGGTGCTGCTGACCACCTCAATAATCCTTGGCTATAGCAACACAACTGCACATACAATGAATTCCACAAGGTTGCAATTGAATCAAAACATGTGATATGTTGGTTGTGTATATCACAGCATGATAATATATATATATATATATATATATATATATATATATATATATATATATATATTTATGAGATAAGACTTATATAATCACAAAATCAATATGAATTTATATTGATGTCTGTCACAAATCATCTAATGATGGTTTGTACACACATGCATACATGTGCCAAACTGCAAGTGTCACTGTGATGGCGGAATGTGACTGTATAGAAGGTTGATCTGCTCCACTACAACACACACCCAAATACACCAACAATATACATAAAAGTATATCATACCATGTCAACAGTTCTCAGAAGGCATATTACTATAGCTGTTGTAGAAGGAGCATGTAATGCAAGGGCAGCAATGGCCATCAATACATTAGCTCACATAACAGATCTTAATACCCTCTTGTAGCCATACTGGACATCCACGTCTCAATATAGCACATATCACTGACAGCAACATTGACATGTCAACTGTTTATAGAGTCATTGGCTAATGGCCAACATCACATGACATTCTAGCCATTATTAAAGCATGTAAAAGCAAATCCCTATATCTATATTTTTATTTTATTTTATTTTATGTTACATTTGTTAACCGGGAAAGTCTGACTGGATACAGGTCCATTTTCAGCGGAGGCCCAGGGAGAAAAGCTCCATATAACAATATGTACATGAGAGAAAATATAAGCAAGCATATAAGCAAATATATAAGAATACATATAGACACCCATGAAAGAAATACATATGAACATATATACAGTAGTTATTAACAAGTTCTTGTAAGGAAATTCATATAGTACATTATACATGATAATGATTGAGAAATACATAAAATCACATATATATATTTTTTAATACTAGAAGATAGCTATATGTTCTATACAGTATATGTCAGTGAATCTAAAATGTACATATCATCGGATAAACAAGTATACCAGGGGAAAACAGGTGATCCCTAATGGAGTCCTTGCAACAGTGCAGTGGGGTGCATTAACCAGGGGTGTAGCATGAACAAAGCCAGTTGTTTGAATAGTGGGCTTTCAGGAGTTTTTTTAAATTGGGTAATAGAGTTGGTAGAAGTAATTTGCCTTGGGAGTGAATTCCAGGTTCAGGCAATAGTGCAAGCAAAGAGAGATTTACCAGCATGATTTTTGTGTTTGATGACATTTATGAGGTTTTGGTTAGTAGATCTTAAGGCTCTAGTGGTGATGTAGGGCTGGATTACTTGCTGAAGTGCTGGGGTTTTGTCAGGAAGGTAGTAAAGTTTGTGTGCTATTGAGAGTTGATTGAGTAGGAGTAGGTGGGGCAACACCAGCCAGTTGAGTTGCTTGAGGGATTGACAGTGGTGGGATCTATAAGAAGCGTCAGCTGCAAACTTGGCTATCTTGTTGTAACAAGATTCCATTTTGTTTAGGTCTGTGTGGTAGAGATTAGTCATGATGGGGGAGGCATAAAGGAGGATGGATAAGAGGTGAGTTCTTGAAATAGTGGCTTTGGTATATTTAGTGATGAAGTGTTTGTTCCTATAAAGGAGACTAAGCTTTTTGTTTACTTTCCTGATTTTTTTGCTATGTGTATGTCAAATTTTTGATTGTTGTCTATTTCAACACCTAGCAGTTTTGTATGTGTTGTTCTGGTGATCTAGTATTGTATTTAGATTTTATGGTAAATTCATTGTTTAGAGGAGGTGATCTACCAGGGCTGAAGAGCATTAGTTTGTTTTTTTTTGGATTAAGAATAAATTTAATGTTAGTGAACCATGCTTCAGCTAAAGTAAAGTTATTTTGAGTTAGGCTTTGCAGCTCATTTAGGGTGGGGCAGCACATATAATAGTGGTGTCATCTGCGTATTGCACTATTGAGGCAAAGAAGGAGGATGAAGCTATCTGGTTTGTAAATAGGGAGAACAGCAAAGGACCAGGGATGGAACCCTGAGGGACTCCTATGGATACTGGTAATAGGGGGGACAACTGGTCTTGATATAGGACTACTTGCTGATGGCCTGATAAGTAGCAACTGAACCATGATATAGTGGAGGAGCTTATGTTAAGGGTAGTTAGAGTTTTGAGAAGTATACGGTGATTAACCATATCAAACGCTTTAGATAAATCTAAGAATATGGAGGGCACGAATAATCCCTTGTTCCTGTGGTGAATGACTATGTTGGTAAATGAGAGTAATGCTGTGGTGGTGCTATGGGAAGGTCTAAAGACATGCTGAGATTTGGATAGTAGATTGTTATTTAGGAGGTACCGCATTTGTTGAGAATGAACTACTCTCTTTAATATCTTTTGATAATGGAGATATAATTGCGATTGGGCGATAGTTTGTGAGCTCAAGAAAGTTACCTCCTTTGTGCAGTGGAATAATATGTGATATTTTCCATGTGTCAGGAACTTTACATTCTGATATAGACCTATTTATGAGAATAGATACAGGATAAGCTATAGCCTCTGCCATTAACTACAAATTACTGATGTCTGTAGAAGTACCAATTTTATGGAGGGGAATGGTATGCGATTTTTTTCCAGATTTTGGGATGTAGTTTTCAAGTATGGATCTATTTATGAGTATGGATATGGAGTAACGTATCCTACTTGCTGTTATTTTAAGGAATTCACTAGGTAGGTCATCTGCAGAGGAAGAGCAGATTTTTAATTTGCTTAAGAGGCTTTTTATGTTGGCTGTAGATATTGGTTGACTTGTAAATGTAGAGGTAATAGTTGTTTGTGATCTGAAGTACTATAACTAAACTTTTTGTAATAGATGCTATTCTGTCTACAAAGTTGGTATTAAGTTGTGTAGCAATGTCCAGAGTTGTACTATTTGGACATGGATTGGGATTATATTTTTGCCCTAGTTGCGGTATTTTCTTGAAGGTTGACCAGAAGTTCTTGGGATTGGTTTTGCAATTATTTCTTTTGTCAGAGATTATCTGCCTTTTGGCCTGGTTATAAGACTTTTATTTTGCTGGAGGTTCTGTGGGATTTTGTCTGCCAATTTTCCAGGCATTGTCTCTAGTTTGCATTAATCTTCTTATACTGTTAGTTAATCAGAGTGCATCTCTAGTTTTTATTCTTTTATTTCCGGAAGTGCCATTTTGTTTAAGGTATTAAAAAATATTGACTTACATTTCTCTAGTTTGCATTAATCTTCTTATACTGTTAGTTAACCAGGGCGCATCTCTAGTTTTTATTCTTTTATTTCTGGAAGTGCCATTTTGTTTAAGGTATTAACCATATTGACTTAAATTTCTCAATGGTGTCATCTACTGGGATATTTCTTGGTATATTCCAGTTTATTGAGGCACAGATATTTTTGAATATCTGATGGTTAAAATTTGTTGTGCATTGAACAGTTTTTATAATTTATTGTTTTGGAGGATTTTGTGTGTGACATTTGGTAAACACAGGGAAATGGTCGCTGAGGGGATTTGATAGGGTACCAGATGAGATAACTTTAGTTGGATCAGATACAAATATCCAGTCTAGCATGGAATTTGAGTTTTTGCTAAAGTATGTTGGAGTTTGTATCAAAAAGGTTTATCCTAAATTTAAGGGAGGTAGATATAAGGTCAAACAAATTAATATTAACATCTCCTAGTATGACTGTTTCATGAGGGATGGAAGTTGAGGTACAGTGTACAATGTCTTTTAATACTTTGATATTATTGCCTTGGGAAATATATGAGGTAAGGGTACGGATCTATATTAAGACTGCGAAAAGCCTGTTCAGCAAACGTCCCTTTGCTGAACTCTACCAAGCGAAATCTAACACCCTCGAATGGCCATTCTAGCAAACTTTTTCCTAGAAGAAAAAAATGCTTGGCCGACCACAAACCTAACAAAATTTAGAACTTTCCAAAGTGGGGGGTTTCGAACTACACCAACTCTGACAGCACACTACAGTGGGGAAAAGGGCAAACTTTCGATGATGGCCAAGCATTTTTTTTTTCCCTAGGAAAAAATTTGCTGAATGGCCATTTGAGGGAGTTAGATTTCACTGGATACAGTTCAGCAAAGGGATGTTCACTGAACAGATTTATCACAGTCATAATATAGACCCAATGATACAGATTTGTTTGTGTTTGTTTAGTTTGAGGAAAGTGATAAGAAGTTCTGCATTATTGAATTGGGGTGTGGTGGAGTTATAAGGGATTAGGTTGAAACAATCTGAGTATATTGTTGCTACACCACTGATTTTCCTTTTAGTTTAGTCATTCCTAATTATGTTATAGTTTGCTGGTAATATTTCAGTGCTGATAAAATTTGTTTGTAGCCATGTTTCTGTTATGGCTAGGATACTAGTTTTTTGTCCAGCTATCCAAGCATGGAGTTCTATGATTTTGTTACAATACTCCCAGTCGATCATGTCATCCCAGGCAGACAAATACTGGATCCACTTTGAATGACACCAGAAGCTTGACCAATTACTGAAGTCAATCATTTTGTCCTTATACCATTCAATTCTCGGCTGGAGCGTCTTCTGTGTGGAGTCTGCATGTCCTCCCCACGGTCGACTGGCATTCAAAAGACATGCGTAGAATGGGCGTGTCTTTGTTGAAGGTTGAGCGTTGAGCTGGCACCTCGGCACCCGTAAAAAAATCTACTACCAATCATTAGCAGACCAGAGTTCCACTGTGGCGACCCCTAACCGGGAAAAGCCGAAAGAAGCAGAACAACAACTTCCAGCATTTAGAGTAATGAAAGCTAGATGACTACTTTTAGATGGATAAGGCACTGTTTGATTTTGTTCAGTACTACTGTTTTCTTTTGAGATGAGTTTTATTGGGCCTGGATTAGGGTAATTATAACCACTGGTTAGGTTTACAGAGGTCCAGAGAAGTAAATATTGTGGGAAGAAATATCCAGAGAATTGTTATGGCTAGGCTTGCATAGGCCCTAGGGCCGATAGCCTAGTACCAACCTATGAACCTATGAACCTATGATGTGTGTTGGACTAGTGTTTTTAAATATTTTTTAGTGTTGTTTTAGCAAGGGATGTCATTTTAAGTTTACTTGATGGTACATTGAGTAATTTAAGGTTAAAATAGCAATGCAGTGTGTCCTGATAGATGGCTGTTATTATGATATTAACTTTATGTTGGGTAGATTTATCTGGTAGGTACGTAGTTGGGGAAATTATATTGTGAATATGGTGTCTTTGGTAACAGGTGAGGTGGCTAAGGCATATTAGTAGTAGACTCAAGACTATAGTTAAGCAATTTATACTGTTATTGCTACCTAATTTGGGAGTGATAGATATAAGATAAGTAGTTTGGGACAGAAATTGTGGGTTGTGTAAGTACTATATGTTTGATTATGGAATAGATATAAAGTATATAAGAGGTGTGAAAAACCGGTAGTGGTTATATATGCACTGGAAGTAACAAGGAATTAGTGATGAAAGGCTGAGCTACAGCTAGAAGTGATGAATAATAACATGAGCTAAATGATGGAATCTTAAAGGCTATGTGTTTAAGTTGGATGGGAGGGGTTTAGTATTACTGGCTGGGTGTGGTTACATAGTATAAATGTAGATGTAGTGAGGGAGGGTTGGAATTTGGGGTAGAGTAGGGGAGTGAAGTGGAACCTGAGCGGAGTGAGGGTGGAATGGAGCAGGGCCCACACTTAGTGTATGCACTTATGAAAAACTATATGTTGAGAAGGACTTAGTCTGTGAAGGTAAGAATCAGTGGTTAATGCATTAGTACAGCATTCTACATTTATAATAGACCATTTCTGTTAAAAATTCAAAAAAGAAATGTGACTTACAGCAGAGGGAAACAGCAGGAGGAGTTCACTTGGGTCATGGGGCAGACAATTGATTTTACATTTGGAGCCACAAAGGCAAAATAGTTGGAGAACAACTAAGATGAGAGAAGGACCAATCAGGTACTTCAGTGGACTGCAGTTACTCCCCCCACACACATATGGTTTACCACCAAATACAATCAGTGGGGTAGAATGTTTATGGATGCAAAGACAATGTCTTTGAACTCTAAATACCCAATGTGAGTCATAGCATTTACATTTTATTAACTGCTTTTATTACCTTTTAAGGGAAATTTTACACTGCTAGGGTAAAAACATTTTAATTTATCTTCACCTTCAGCAGTATATGGCCAGTGGGTGAGGGTGTCCCTCCAGCAGATTCAACACTACAGTAAAGAACACACTGATGTAGAAGTGAGGGTAACAATTAAGTTTAGTTTGATTCTTGAAACTGCCTTACATAGATTTTAACTGAAGGTATTGCTTCTCTTGTACTTATGCAACTGAAGGAGGAATTCAGCTGTAGAACTTTCTTTGGTAGTATGATTATGTTAACATTTGCAGCAGCAGTTGTCAGACGTAGTATGTGCTCAGTACAAGTAAAGTGAAGCAACTGGATGAAGATGAGTTCACTTGGGTCATAGGGTAGCGAAACCTCCCACAGGAGGTATACACAGCAGTACGTACTATATTATGTACATATGTGATTGCTGATCATGCTACAACCATCTTTTCTTTGTGGTGTATGTACATTGACATGCCCTCATTTGCTGTACATTATCATGTTTCACCTGTCCTCCTTCCCTTTGTTTATTCCTACAATTCATCTGTGTGTCCCTTTCAATAAACATACATCCCCAAAATAATTATATCAGTCTAAGTATCCTTGTTGATCACCACAAAAAGTTATTCTGTATGCCTACAACATATTTGTACAGTAATCTGCACTAAGTATTATTATAATATGTTATAACTTTATTAGTTGCCTTATATTAAATGCTGCTAATCATTGTTGCTGTCCGCGTAACCACGTAGAACAAGTTTGCCTGTGTTCATGCTGCTTAACACAGTATTCTAGCCAGCAGCACTGCTGTTAGCCATGAAACTGCACTTGTATTCGTGTAAGCATGATGCGTGGTATGCATATGCAATTAGCACTACTGCTCATCGCACTAACATTTAAACTCAGTGTAGACTTTGCGCTAAGCCTACCCGGAGTTTATTGAATCCCCAGGCAAGTTTTTCTTACTTACATATTTAGGAAAAAGAGATGACTTTATTAATTAATTCATTTAATTTATTTGACATTTGTTTACCAGGAAAGTCCAAATAGGCATAGAAATGATTTTCAGTCGATACCCTGGGAAAAAAAAGCTCCAATAATAAGACATTAAATGTATGTAGAGCAATATATAATTTGTAAAACAGGTGTGATAACAGAATAGACAGCAGTACAATATTTATATAATACAAAATTAGGTGGCTGAGGAACAACTGTACAATATTTACATTTCTAAGTATTTACAGTTTTCTGTACCTTGCTGGTTAACACTATTGTGTTTCTAAAACTTTTACAATTCGAGAGCTTGCTTGTTTACAGAAGATAGCTAAGACTAGGCTTTGCAGATCAGTCATCATTAAAAAGAGATGGAGAGGAAAATGGACAGGACAGAAGATGGGAAGAGAGATAGGAAGATAAAAGGAGAATAGGGAAGAGTAACAGAAGAAGAGAAAGAGGAGTGACTAATCAGTAGGAGAGAAAGGATGATATTTCAGCATGGTGTGATGCACATAGAGAGCCAGGATTGGGAGAGAAGGTGGTTTAGTGCTAGATTTCAGTCTAACATCCACATGGATATTTGTTCCAAGTTTTAGCTACTAACTTTGAGTATAGAGAGTATCCCATGGATTGTTTATGGTTTAGAAATTGTAAGGAGTTGTTTTTTGGAGGAGCAAAGGGGCCAGTTAGGGAGGTAGAGATTAAAAAAGAACAGACTAAGGGGTTGTATATCATTTTATGTGGCTGGATAAGCTGAGTATATTTTCTGGTAGAGCAGTAGCTTAAGCCATTTTAAGGATATGAGTGCAATTCAATGATGAGAACTGTTTGGCTGATTTGCTGCAAACCCAACAACTTAATTACATGGCTAGGTTTGCAGTAAGTAATCATTAAAATATTTATTTATTTATGTATTTATGTATGTATGTATGTATGTATGTATGTATTTATTTATTTATATATGCTTTCTGGGGTAGAACACTGATCTTCATGGACTTTTTTCAGAGTTAGTCAGGAGCAGTGTCTGGTTAAGTGATGACAACACTTATATTATTTTAGCTCTTAAAGTACTTCCAAACCTACATTTGGAGATTTATCATATAACAAGGTGCAAAAAGACTGATTTTTTTTCAGATAAATATGCTTATGTAATTGAATTAAGTTTGTGAAAGGGAAGAAAACTGATTAAAAGATAAAATTATAGTTTAGGTTGCAGAGTACAGATTACATTAATATAATGGGAAACTGCACACAACTGTTTTCTTTAAGAAAGTGTTTGAACGTGTGAAGTTCTTGGCCAGTAAGTATGAATTTTTAGTTAACGAACATAAGAAGATTTCATTTTAAATTACAGATGCTGATGAATCGTAATCACATAGCGGTGCTATAGTTCAACTATAATAGTACCATTCAAATTTTCAAAGCACAATAGAATTACAGTATAGCTATAACAATGTTTTTCAAATTAATACAAAGGTTTGTATAATACAGTCATGTAAAATAAAGAGCAGACCTTAGTTAAAGAAAGGCACAAGGATTTTTGAACAGATGCAGCTCTTGAACCAGATGTATTGAATTGTGAATGTTAGTCTACTGAGAAACATTTTAACAAAGGCAAGAAATTAGAAGTGAGTTCACTGGAACTACTTTTAGTCATATTGGAGTTTTCATCTTTTTCCATTTTTCACTGCTGTGTGAGAGGCCTGACTTCATCGAAGGTTGGGCGTCGAGCTGGCAATTCCGGCACCCGTAAAAAATCTACTGCCAATCATTAGCAGACCGGAGTTCCGCTGTGCTGACCCCTAAAAGCCGAAAGAAAAACAACAACTGCTGTGTGAGGGGTTGGTATATACAATTGCTCTGCTCTTACCAATCTCCAAATTCCTAGAAAAATGCATCCACCTCCAACTCCTGCCTTTTCTGACCCTAAAGAACCTTCTCACTCCCACCCAGGCCATAGCACTATAACTGCTCTACTCTCTTTCCTTGAAACTGTCAATCAAGCCCGAGATTCAGGACATTTATTTTCTACCATTTTACTTGATCTGTCTAAAGCTTTCGATACTGTAACCCACAAGCACCTTCTCTGTCAACTCTCTAACCTCCATCTCTCACCCAGCACTTTATCCAGGTTCCACACAACAAAAGAAGAAAACCAGTGAATTTTTGCTCTTCCGTTCATCAAACGTAATTTAATGAACAGTAAAAAACAAAGCAGGAGGTAGCAGCCACGGCTATGTAGAATAACAGCTTTATTAGTAAAAGAGGTGAGCGCTTTCGTGGCACCAGCCATTTCATCAGACAATCAAAGAAGTGTAAAGCACAGCATTTATACCAAGCTTATCAATGCCATCAACTGTTCAATTAATCCTTAAAGCCATATACTTAGTATAAAAAGTTTTATATCTAGTGTGAAAAATTTTAAAAGCTTAAAATTAAAAACAGCTCAACAATAGAAATAGCATATTACATCATGCAACTTAATACATACAATATAAAAGTATAAATATATATAAAAGTGTAAAAATATATAAAAAAGTATAAAAAAGTATAAAAGGTCGAGGGGAGGGTACTACCTACTATTTCTTTAAATCTCTATTTAGAAGAATGGGTTTAATATTGATTTTGTCATTCAGGCCTACCCCAATGTTAGCTCATAGCCTTATAATCCATTCTAGTTCCCTAGTTTCTACTCTTTTCCTAACATCTCCACCTCTATTGTCGGTATAGACTTTATCTATTACTAAAAATAAAAAATTGTGTGTCTCATCATGGTCCCTCACATGCTGGCTAAGGCATTTGTCTCTATTCCTCTGGTGATATCATATACATGCTCCCTCATCTGGTCTCTCAGCCTTCGCGTTGTCATTCCAGTGTAGAAGGCAGGACAGACTGTGCAGTGTGCCAAGTATATAAAATTCATACTGTCACAGTTAGCTAATATTCTGAGGGTAAATTCCTTCTTTAGATCTGAATGTAGAAATCTACTTCCAGTGTCAACAAAGGTGCAGTAATTACATTTATTGCAGGGGAAGGTTCCATATCTGACTGCATTTTCTATTCTTGTTTCCATGGGTTGTGGTCCACATAATAATCTTTTTATAGATTTTTTATTCTTATAAGCAAATCTCAGGGTCTCACCTAATAACCTTTTAACATCATCATCAGCACATAGTATATTCCAGTTTTTTCGATATACTTCCTGTAAAGATCTAATGTTACTTGAGTAGGATACTTGTACTCTCATGTGTTTCTGACTAACAGTTCCTTCATCTATGATGGTATCCATAGCTGAAAAGTATGGCTTGCCTATTCCTTCCCTTGCCTCAGATAGACCCACTAATGACTGTTGCATCTCTTTTTCACTGTACCCTCTATGTATGAACCTTTCCGTCATGTTCTTGATCTCTTCCTCATACTTAGTTTGATTAGCTGTGAGTCTTGATGCTCTCAGACCTTGGCCTCTTACAGTGTTCTTAAATATATGTCTCGGGTGCATGCTCTGTCTATGGAGATAGCTATTCCTATAACATTCTTTCCTATAGATTTCAGTTTCCAGAATACCTCTATCTTTGAAGTATCCTAACATCCAGATAATCTATAACATCATAGGAATGCTTCATTGAAAACTTAAGGAAGCTGGTACTATTGTCTATTTTGTGGAAGAATGATAGAAATGAGGCTACATCACCTCCCCATAGAATAAAGAGATCATCCACAAATCTCCTGTAGAACTTCAGATGCCTTCCCATCTCAGTCAGTAGGAATTCTTTCTCCCACATAGCCATAACAATATTTGTATACCCATTTGCACATGAAGTGTAAAATAAACAGTATTTTGACAAAATCAATATTAAACCCATTCTTCTAAATAGAGATTTAAAGAAATAGTAGGTAGTACCCCCCTCCTCCCTCGACCTTTTATACTTTTTTATACTTTTTGATATATTTTTACACTTTTATATATATTTATACTTTTATATTGTATGTATTAAGTTGCATGATGTAATATGCTGTTTCTATTGTTGAGCTGTTTTTAATTTTAAGCTTTTAAAATTTTTCACACTAGATATAAAACTTTTTATACTAAGTATATGGCTTTAAGGATTAATTGGGCAGTTGATGGCAATGATAAGCTTGGTATAAATGCTGTGCTTTACTCTTCTTTGATTGTCTGATGAAGTGGCTGGTGCCACGAAAGCGCTCACCTCTTTTACTAATAAAGCTGTTATTCTACATAGCCGTGGCTGCTACCTCCTGCTTTGTTTTTTACTGTTCATTTTATTGTTGTTGGAGGTAACTCTTGCCAGCACCGTTTGGTTTTTACTGTGGAAATGTAATTTAATGCCACAATAAAATTCTCTTCCATTCACCTAACATGAATTAATGCCACAATAAAATTCTTTTTAATTTTATTGTGGCATTAATTCATGTTTGGTGAACGGAAGAGAATTTTATTGTGGCATTAAATTACGTTTGGTAAACGAAAGAGCAAGAATTCACTGGTTTTCTTCTTTTGTTATGTGGATTTTGGGACTGTTCTTAGTGGTTGTATAAAATACTTTATCCAGGTTCTCCAGTTATCTATCCGATAGATCACAGGCAGTCAAATGGAAGAACTCCATCTCTTCCTTCCTACCCACCTCAACTGGAGTACCACAGGATCTATTCTTGGCCCCATGCTTTTTAATATCTTCATCAATAACTTTCGCTCTGCTATTCCTGATGCCAAAATCATTCAATACCCAGATGATTCAACCTTAGTCTGCTCTACCTCAAACCTCTCTGAACTGCTAAACAAAACCCAAATTGCATTCTCAACAACCGAAAACTGGATGTGCCAAAACCATCTCTCTCTAAATGCAAATAAATCAGAGATTCTACTATTCCCTCCTACAAAGTCCCTCTCCTATGACAAAAAAAACTTCAAAGTCTATAGCCTTACCAATTCACCTATAGAAGTAGTTCCCTCCACTAAACTACTTGATATTACCATTGATGAACACCTCAGATTTGATATCCATATTCAACAAAATGTCAAGAAAACCCACCAAAAGCTAGGCATGCTGTACAGGAACAATCACTTTCTCTCCAGCTCTACTAGGCATACTCTGGCCACAACTTATCTTCTTCCTTCCTTATTATACAAAGTCCCTCTCCTGACTAATCTGTCCTCCACTATCACCTCCAAACTAGAAAACTGCTATAACAAATCTCTAAATTTGCCACTAACTCCAAAAACTATACCCATCATTGCCTTACCCTACAATCCCTGAATTGGCTCAAACTCCCTAACTACCTAGACTTCCCCCAACTCACCATTGCTCATAGACTCATATTTCACCCAACAAAATGTCCTGCCCTAACTAATCTCCTTCCCCACTACATACCCAACAGAACTCTAAGATCTGAACATCAGAATCTAATTCTATCAACAAACCTAAACGTCCTGCTGGCCAACTTCTCCTCTCTTACTCACTTGGCAAAAAATGGAATTCCCTTCCATCTGCTCTAAGATCGATACCAAACTCTGAAAACTTTAAAAGCCTGCTTTTCAAACACCTGTCCTCTAAGCGAAAATGTACCTGCCTTCACCCTACCTAATCCAAGCTAAACCTTCTACTCCCAGTGTGTTCTCTCTCTATTTCCTGGGCTCTCTATGCTCTCAGCAACTCCTATAGCTACTCTGACTCAACTCAACCTTGAAAATATTGTAAATAGCATCCCTGTTTAAATGTGCATACGTAGAGTGTATTCTTTATTTCTTTATTCTGTCTTCTCTTTCTACTCATGTTTATACATACATTGTTGTCAAACTCCATACATTAGAGTGCTCCTTAAATGAAATTGTATAACCCTCAACTTCATTCTCTATGAACTCTGTTAAATAGCATGACACCATATGTGTTAATTTGTAACTTTTCTGTATAATGTATATTTTATGCTTATGTACCACTTGTATATTAACTGTATTATGCAACTTGGAGCTTTTCTCCCTGGGCCTCCACTGAAAATGGGTCATTTCAGCCCAGTGGACTTCCCCGGTAATCAAACTGGAAATAAATAACAAATAAAAGTTTTTTGGGGGATGGTGATGCTGGAGAGATTACATCCCCTCAAAAAAATGCCTTCCAAAGTTTGTTGAAAGTAGTTTTGAGGAATTTCTTTCAATGTTATTGCATTAACAAAGATTTCCATTGTTGGATCACATGTATTCTTAGATTTTATATATGAGAGAAATGTATATTTGCTTTCAGAAACCGTTTAGGCAGGTGAATTCTTTGACCTGTACAAGTCAGTGACTACATGAAGATTTCACTTTAACTTACAGATATTATGTAACTTCACAGAAGGACCCTAGTCCAATTAAAAAAATATTGCTTTAATCTTAATCCTACACTAGTACTTTGGTTGTGTTATGACAACATTGTTTGAAGGAGTATAAAGTTTTGCATTATGAAGAATGGATATTAGGAAAAGAATGATAAAGGATTTTTTTTTAACAGAAGAAGCTCTAGAATCTGAACACTTGCATTTTAGGTTATGCTGATAAAACTAGATTTGGTAGACTTTGAAGAGTCCCTGCAGACTGCTCTGTTGGAGGTGCTGGGTGAGCAAGTTGTAATGGCTGGGGAAATTATATGTTTGAGCTATGTTATAAACTCGGAATTGCCTAGACATAGTAAGGCCTTGCTGAGTCTAATTATGATGGCTGCCAAAAAAGCAATTGCTAGAAAATGGAAAACAAAGTCTAGAAACGAGTAAGAGCAAATTACACAGGAAACAATGGGAAATGGGGGATCAGTACATGCAGAGGAGGAACGAAGTTTAAAAGAAGGCAGGATTTGAATGAGCTTTGTAATGGTTGACTAACAATGACCAGATATGTTAAAAGTGATGTATAATGTTCACAGTTACAGTTGTGTCGGGATGGTTTGGAATGTATAATGTTTGCAACTAAGATTGTGTCGCTACGGTTTATTGTCATTAATATAAATGTAACATGGACTAGGTCATACATGATAATTTAATACAGATGTTTCTTGTTTAAAAAAGGAATACAATGTTCCAAATAAAACACTTCATATTCCCAAGAAAAAAAAACAGAATTATTTTTAAGTTATCTATTCCAGATTGATTTGCTTAGTTGAATAGAATGTTAGCACATCACTCTGTTAACCTTAAAATTTAGTTAATAGAGCATAAATTGACTACATATAAAGTCTAATGAGTACAAAAGGAAGGTAGCATTGATTATGCATTTCTGTATGCGTAAAATATAGCTGCTTGTACTGTTCTAGTCTTGTGCCTGATTTATTTATGTATTGTAGCTTATCAACTTTATTTATTTTATTTTATTTTATTTTACATTTGTTAACTGGGAAAGTCCGACTGAACGAGGTCCATTTACAGTGGAGGGCCGGGGAGAAATGCTCCACATTAGTTTACAATAATAGTTTGACATATGTAAGTTAAAGAACAATTATTACATAGAAATAAATCAAATGCTGACAATCTTATGTAAGGCCGAAACAATATAACATAGAAATGCATTTCAACAATAGGTATGCTGCAAGCAAACATAATTTAACATAAGAAAATGATGCTAAAAATGCAATCAAGTGTAATATATTTACAGTAGAATAAAGGTTGGAAGAAAGGTTCTGGAGGTATGAAATGGTAGAACGAATCTATGTGATACATGGGCATAGCCAGGAGCTCATAAGATGTGACTTATGAGAATTTTTGAACTGTAAGATAGTGGGTCACAGATGGGGGAGGTTATTCCATTTACTAGCTATGATATGAAAGAATAGTCCTTTCCCAGCAGTGTTATTTGCCCTAGAGATACAGAGGAGGGATTTGTTGGTAGAGCGGAGAGGTTGATTTGCTATGTAGTAGGTTAGAAGTTGTTTTAATGCTGGAGTTTTGTTAGGATGCTTTAGAGTTGTGGGAGTTCTAATGATTGTAGCTCCCTTAGAGCCTGACAATAATGAAATCTGAAAGTGGAGTTGTTTGCAAACTTTGCAGTTTTATTATAACAAGATTCTAGTTTGTCAAAGTCATGTTTTCTGACCTTGATCAAGATTGGTGCTGCATACATAAGTGTGGACAATAGGTGAGTTTGGGCTAGCATGATCCTTGCTTGATCAGTTAGGAAGTTTTATGTCTATATAGAGTTCCCATTTTTTATGTACCTTTTTGATGGTTTGTGAAATGTGGACATCAAAGTGACGATTTTTGTCTATTTCTACACTGAGGAGTTTAGTGTAGGCAGAGGGAGATATCACAGTGCCGTTTTTAGAAGTGATAGAAAAGGTGGCAGGAGAGGTTTTAGATTTGTTGGGGGTGAAAAGGAAATTTAGTCTTATTGGGGTTAAGGATGAGCTGGATATCAGTGATCCATTTTTCAACAGAGCTAAAGGATTCCAGGGTGAAATGCTGCAGGGTGGATAGAGTTGGGGTTGAGCAGATTAGAGTCGAATCATCTGCATACTGTATAAGTGAGGCATGTTGGGAGGAGATGTGTAGATTATTGGTGAAGATAGAGAAGAGACGTGGGCCCAGTATTGAGCCTTGTGGTAGGCCTATGGTAGTTGGAAGATGTGGTGATAGAACACCTCACCATTGAACAGGTTGTTGCCTGTTAGATAGTTTTTGAACCAGACAATAGTGGAAGGAGCAAAGGATAGAGAGGTGAGAGTGTCTAGTAGGATAGGATGTGAGACCATGTAAAATGCTTTGGAGAGATCTAAGAATATCGCAGATACAAAATTGCTATTATTTCTGTGATGGTTAACCAGATTGGTAAAAGAGAGAAGGGCGGTACTTGGACTGTGGTGTGGATGGAACCCGTGTTGTGTGCTGGAGAGAAGATTATGTGTATTCAGAAAATGCATAACTTGAGAGTGAATACATCTCTCAAGTAGCTTAGATAAGGGAAATAAAATGGCAATGGGGTGGTAGTTAGAGAACTCATAGGAGTTGCTGCTTTTATGAAGAGAAATAATATATGACACTTTCCATAGTTGAGGGATGTAGGATTCAAGTATAGAATGGCTGATAAGGATTGAGACAGGGTAAGATAAGGATTCAGCAGCTATTTTAGGAAATTAGCAGGTAGG
This sequence comes from Protopterus annectens, assembly GCF_019279795.1. Taxonomy (NCBI): domain Eukaryota; kingdom Metazoa; phylum Chordata; order Ceratodontiformes; family Protopteridae; genus Protopterus; species Protopterus annectens. Next base: position 1,868,969,916 of record NC_056737.1, read on the forward strand.
CCATCAGCTGCAAGAGTGGTAGGTCTTAGTTTTGAGAGGAGCTTTTTGATAGTAAAGGTGGGAACTGGACAGAGTGTAAGGGAAGTTGTGTTAGTTGGGCTAGAGGTTGTGATAGATGTGTATTTATTTTTGGATAAATGGACAGATAATGTCTGAATGGATTCTGTGAAGTGATGATTAAATTGTGAGGCTATATCAATATTACCATTTGTTGGGGTGGGAGCTGGAGTGGTAGCTTTTCCAGGTTTTAGAAGGGAGTTGATAGCTTGCCAAAACTTGGGGATCTTTAGAGTGTTTGCTTTGGATACCTAGGAAGTAGTTCTGTTTGTCAAGTTTTGTTTGTTTTTTGCCTTATTCTTAAGTTGTTGGTAGTTTTGTTTGGCTAGGCTGTTACTGTATTTTTTCCAGGTTTTCCAGACCTTATTTCTAAACTTTAGCAAGGCTCTTGTATTCCTGCTTAGCCATGGGGCATAGTTTGCTTTAGTTCTAATTTTTCTGATGGGAACAACTATTCTGAGGACACTGGTAAAAGTATCATTGAAGTAGTTGACTGTATATAATACTAGCAGATATAGCTGATACAACTGATGAAAACTATATACTGATATTAAGTGTAAACAATGGAAGATTAGATAATAATAGTAGCAAGCAGATTATGGGTGTTCTAAAGGAAAGAGGTTCCACATTCAGCAGGATGATTTGATTTAAGGTTTATCAGGCTTGATTAGTTGATTGCTGAAAGTTAAAACTGTTGAATGGTAAATAGTAATACCAGTTGTACTTCTTAAAATGTTTGCAAATGATTAGACAATGGGCTTTCTTTTTCACTGGTGGTGACAGTGATGGGTGGATAAGGCAATGTCCTAGTCAAAGCAGGATCATATATGTGACTGGTGATATATGTTTCTAAGAATATTGTGAAAATGTTGAATATGTGTGTAATGCAAGTCTTATGTGGTATTTTCATTAAGAAACATTTTCAGGACTGGGCTAAGGAAATAATGATACAGATAAAGTATACATGGAAGAAAAACAAGAAAGACTTAGACATCAAACTGAGCAAACCAAGAGTAAGGCAAAAATGTGGGATGAGACAGGTAATAAAGACCTGTTATACATATTTATATTTATATGTGTGTATATATACATACATATATATATATATATATATATATATATATATATCTATATATATATATATATATATATATATATATATATATATATATATATATATATATATATATATATATATATATATATATATATATATATATATATATATATATATATATATATATACATACATGGATCTACCTGAAAACGCCGACAATGAGATAACCGACACGAAAGCATCAAAAAAAAAAAAAAAAGTTCAAAAACTTCACATGCTCGACAAACCAAAATCCTGACAAACAACAAAACAAATACCTTTCCCAAAAACACACACACAACACAAGCTCACCAAAAACCTTACAAACCTACACTAAACCTTACAAACACAACTATCTATGCACTAACCTTAACCAAAACCCTAACCCTAAGGTCCGTCACTATCACACACTTATCTTACCCGCACCCTAACCCTTACTCACTTAATCCGCCCCTAACCCTCAAGTCCATCACTATCGCACACTTACCTTACCCGCACCCTAACCCTAACTCACTTAACCTGGCCCTAAACCTAAACTCCGTCACTATAGCACACTTATCTTACCCACACCCGGTCCCTAACGTCCATCCCTATCGCACACTTACCTTAACATGTTGGTGTTCTCAGCGTCGGGATACTCAACTGTTGGTCTTCTCCGTCGTCGATCTTCTGGTGTCGGTGTTCTCATTGTTGGCGTTCTGCGTTTTCAAGTAGACCCATACACATATATAATATAATATATATATATATATATATATATATATATATATATATATATATATATATATATATATATATATATGGGTTAAATTAGGTTCTACTACAAGTGGTTGAGAACCCAGTTTTTCAAAGACTGCTGTCTGAAGACTATAGGCTCACACATCTTGTAGTTCATATAGGCTGCTGCTCATGCTCAAACTTAATTCTGAGTTTTGATAAGCAGCTGCCTCACCTTACACAAACACATTATTCAGTTTTGAGCAAGGTAAGTGCAGGAGCCATAGGGAGGCAGTGGTAAGGGGGGTTATTTTAATTAGGTCCGCAATCAGGAAGAGGACTAAGGTTTAGGGAGCGGCAGAGGAATTTTAGGATTAGGAAGCAGTAAAAGGGGATGCTAGGCTGAAGGGGTAGGATGGGGTTTTAGGTTTAGGGAGTAGGATAGGAATTTAAAGTTAGGGAGCATCAGGTTAATTTAAGATTTAGGGAGCAAAAAAGGAGTTTAGGGTTAGGTAGTGGCCAGGGAAATTATTTTTAACGAGTGGGCTGGAATTTTGGGTTTAGGGAGAGATTATGGGTTTTAGATTAAGAGAAGGAAGCTTTATGGTAGAGCAAAGACATGAGTTAGGAACTGGGTGGAAGTTTTAGTGTTAGAGTTGGGCTCTGATAGGACTATATAGCATAATAGATGTGGGTGTTGGCAGGACTAAGAAATTAAGTAAGTTTGCGCTAGTGGCTATTAGAACATTTATCTTTTCAAGCAAGTGGCAGTGAGCAAGTCTGTTTTGAGCTACTCTCACATGAACACCTCTTAACTTGGATGAGGGGAAACCACTTGTTAAAGTAAAAAAAAGAAGTTTATTTGATCACTGATTAAAAATAAAACGTGCATTTTACAATATATAACCTTAAAAACTCATTTATTAACTTGTATTCTGCACATCAACTAACACACCTTCTATGCACTAAAACAGATGCTTAAGACATTTAAGATTCAATAATGTTTTAAGTCTTATTCATAAGTTAGAAATAATGCCTTGGGTTTGGATTTCATGTTTATTTTGAACAAGGATAGGACAACCTTTTTTATATTTGACATTAATTCTCCTTTAGGTTGAACTTATGAGCCTGTGGTATCTGAAATGATCTTTTGTTAGAAACTAAATATATAATACATTTATTCATATCTAAGGCTTACAATAAAGAAATGATGCCTTCCACCTAATGTTGAACTTGCAGAAGGAATCAAAATAATTTACCTAAGGGAGTGGACAGCATTAGTTATAGGTTTAAGAGTACTAAGCATAGGAATGACCAAAGAAACCAATTTTGGTACTGAACTTAATGTTTTTTTTCACCTCGTATCATTTCTTTGATTAAAGAAAACTGAGACATTTTACATGAAGACAGTGTTTTTTAATGAGAAGATTAATCTATGGCCTTCCTTTAAGAAAGTTAAGAATATTAAGGACATGGCAACTCACAGTTACTTTAAGTAGTATATATTTATCTGTTACAAAATTGTTCTTTTTAGTATATTGTGAATAAGGTAGACTATATTAATGAAATTATATTTACATATAGAGAGTCTATACATGTAATATCATTGCAGTTATTTATCTAATCATTTACAGGTATAATAAAACATATATGGACAATACTAAGAAAAAGTGTAAGACAAGAAATCAGGAATGTTTTACTGATGTGAGAAAAAAATGAAAATGCCATGGCTGAACTTGTCAATAAAGTGCACAACTGTGATTTTAATGCACTAGAACTTTTTAGAGCATGTTGTCACTGGCTAATGAAAGAAGCTGAAGTGATTTTGAAGTTTCATACACAAAACCCTCAGGACTTGAACATATTGTGCTGTGCTATGCTGCATTGAAGATGTTAAGTGTATATAGGTCTTATATCTGTCTATTTAGTCTGTAGAAGGCATGTTTGCCAAGACACTGGATTTAAGTGAATTAACATTTTTATGACCTGCATATTATGACCTGCATATTGTGAAGTTTGACAAAAAAGCTTGCCAGAGCTTTATATCAAAATATCTTGCATGATGAAGTGTTATGGTTAAACAAATACTTGAATACATGTTTATGGCAAGACAATTTCCTAAATTGTGAGTCTGCACTGTATAATGGAATAGTACATTCTTAACTATGACATTTCAATAGTTGTGATTCAAATAATCATCTTTCTAACTTTATAACCTTTCCTCCAGAAGTAACAGCATTATGCTTTGGAATATGATTTTGCATACAGACACAGCATCTCTTTATGGGCTAAAAAGGAAAAAAGTCAACTGCTTTGTAGTTATTTGACACCTGGTCCATATGTTATATGACAAGACTCCCCAATATTATTTGTGATCATGTAAAATAAGGAAATAATCATGTTGCCTCTGTTTAAGTAGTCTGTTGTACCTTCATTCAAACATACACATTTATCTGGTTCGTTTCAGATTCTGCATCACAGAGTAGAAAAGTAGGTGCAGTAGACACACTTCTCTTTCTTAAGCATACCAGCTAAAACCAAAATGTAGGTATAAATTAACCATTTGTAAACTGTGCTAGTTAACTAAATAAAATGTTTATTATGACCTCAGAAATGTTAATGTTAAAAGAAATGTAGTGCCCTCAGCTAGAATTAAAAGTTAAAATAAAAACTGTACATCAGTTCCAGAAAAAAAAAGTGATATAAAGCTAAAGCTTCTCATACTTTCTTTAGTTAAACAAGAACTTATGTTCTGGTACCAAAGGCCACTTGCATTATTTTGTTAGACCATTCAGAGGTGAGCATCATCAAATGATTTATCAATGTAATTTAAAATAGTGGAGCACTATTGTTTATTGAATGATGTTTAGCCATGACTTAAAGTGTTGTAATCCCTACGTTTTAAATTGCTGACTAATCTGATTTGTAAAGCTACAAAATTAATCCTATCTGACCTCATAAACTATGATATCAAAAACCTTATCAGGCTTGACGTTCCTCACTTTGACTTTGTCAAATGAAGATCCTACCTATTCAATTTATTTAACTTTTTCAGGAAGGTCGCACACTGTGTAGACAGTGATCATTCATTTAACACAGGTTATCTGAAGCAGGCCAAGGCTTTAAAAATTATACCCCATGCTTGCATTGTTAATGAGCTAATTGCCTTAAGGGTAGATCTATGCATGTTGAGATGAAAAGCCAACAGAATCCAAGTAAGATGTCAGGTTCATTTGCAGAATGTATGAAGGTAATTAGAGGTATTCTCAATGTTTAATAATGGAACTCATCCTTTTCAGCATCTACTTCTCCAATCTCCTGATCAGGAATAAGAAATTTTGCAGATGGTTGTAAAGTGGCCGATACTGTCAAATGTTCCTGTAATATCCATTCATTACAGTAGGCACTAGTCCTTTTCAACAACTGGTGTATGAAGAAACAGCAAAAATTAAATGTAAAAAAGTATAGTATTGTCAAATTTCCTAAATATCTGTCTCTGTCAAAGTACAGTATAGCCAATATCCCACTTCAAAATTCTAATGTAGTCATGGATCTTGGAACCTGGCAGTAAATGCAGAAGACTAAGGCTCTGATTAACAAACAATTTCCTGTAGTACAGGGACTGATTTTGTCAGCCTTCTGTTGCCTGCTGTATGGCTTTGAGCAAGTCACTTAACCAGACAGTTCTGTGGGACAATTGGGAATTTGAGCTAGGCTCCTTAATGGCATCCTGGACTGCATGTCTAGTAACTACCTAAGAACCTATGAAAATTTGATAATTTCCTCTCCTTTGACCACCATGTAGCAACAGTTATCAGAAAATCCTTCTTTTTTACTCTAAAGAATATCTAAAGTAATATCCTATGCAGCCCTAATTATACTAACTACTGAGTCCAATGCACACATCAGGATGCATCTTTCTAGACATATTAAGCAACTGGAAGGCCTCAGAAGCTCTTTGCCAAGATAATTGTTGGTCTAAAGTTCCTGAGCTACCAGAAAAGGCTTGAAGTGTTATCTCTTTACTTGTTGTCTTACAGGCACTTGGATTGTGATCTATGCCTTGCATTCTGTGCCATTAGGGACCTCATCTTGCTTGATCTCCTGTATCTTAACAAGCCAAATAACTCCACTAATACCAGAACCAGTGGCTTAAATTTTTACCTGCAAATTAATAAAATGTGTTGGGGAGACAAATTTATTATCCAACACCCTCTCCACCTGTAGAAGAGATTTCACATGCAAATTAAAAAAAAGTGACACCCTAGTAGCCTTCAAATTAAACCTGGATGATAGGATGAATACCCATAAATTTGCTCCAGGAATTACCTGCTTTGCTTTTCTTGAGAATGGGGGATGCAATATGAGGATGAGCATTGGCAAGGTGTAAACTGTCTTCTGACTCAATTGACTTATATTTCCTGTGAAGCTAAGGTCCTATGATGTGTCAATGCATCAGGTGTTGCTTTATTGCAAGTTCTGTACCATATATCTATGAGGACATGTGCCTTTTCTTCAAAAGCAAAAAAAAAGGTAAATAGAGCAAAGAATACTTATTGTATAATGACTCTTTATAGTATGACAGCCTTCATTTTTCTATCATCACTGTCTTCAAGTCATAACATGTAATCTCTTTCTACACATGCAGTTTATTTCAGATAGTCAACATTATATCATAACACAAGAATGGCATGTTTTCTAGTTCCCCCAACTAAAAAAATAGCATAAAATGTGTATTATATGTTTCATACTTTAATTGATATTGGTAGAATGAGCTACTAGGAAGTCATCTATCTGGGTGGAGAATGACATGAGCTGGCATTCAGTTTTGAAACATAAGTTGTATTAAGAAATAGCTTCAGTCATGTGCAAAATCATTGAACTACTACTGAAGGACATAATTCTGTGCATCTGGATACCAGGGAGGCACTGGACACACGGCAACATGGCTTTACATCAGAGATAATATGTGAGATTAAGCTAACAGTGTTCTTTGATGGTCTAAACCAGAAAGGAGGTGTAAAATATCTTACTTAGATTTCAACATGATATTTGTTACAGTACTACACAAAGATAATATTAAACAGCCTTGGAGTTAACGGTAATACTGGCAAAAAATTGGCTTCACAGAAGAACATAGAAAGTATGATCAGATGAAAAGATGGCGCCTGATGATGTATCATAGGGTTCAGTGCAGAAGCCATTCATTTTTAATCTATGTTGGTGAGACTTAAAGAACAAACATTGTAGTGTGCTTCTGCAAGATTTTATTGACTACTTTTTTCCTTGTAAAAGAGATTTAATTAAAATGACAAATCAATTAATTCACACAGTTAAACTTTGTGTATGTTTTGCATTAATGGCACTGCAGAACATTTACAAGAAAAAATATACCTTATTGATAATATAAAGAAAGGTGATTACTGTGACATACAATAAGATAAAGAATTTTGGCAAGATTTGTTGAGTTGTCTAAAATATGGCAGTTTAAACTCTGTGCAAATGAACGTATCTGGAAAGCAGTATGCTGGGAAAAATGTACACTGCTGGGAGGGAATCATTAGGAATGAACAAAGAAGAAAGAAATCCTGGGGGTATGCATTTCACATGTCCTAGAGGCAAGTAAGCACTGTGACAAACAATTAAAAAAGTCAGGTAGAGTAGTGACTTAACTCATTACATCTGAGTGATGCCTCCAGGTGCATTTGCAGTTGACTCCTACGGACACCTCTAGTCATCAAATATTGCTTGTTCATATCTCCATCAATAATTCCAAAACCATGCTATGCACAAGGTTTTAAAATATTTCATCTTAAAGCTTACACAATGGCAAACTCAACTGCATTAATATTTGACTTCTGTCTAGTGCAGGTAAATAGATATTAACTGCTGGTTTTATGATATTAATTTACATAGGTATAATTTTCACATTTTTCTAAATATCTCAGCAACCAGGTAACACAGACAGAACTCCTTAACCTCATATGAAAGCTCTCAGCTAGATGAATAAAATGCTGCTGACAGTATGGGGGTAACTTGAGTGGTTGCCGAGATATTGTAAGTTGTTTACAAAATATTACAATTCTAAGACCTAGAACCTAAAGAATACTACCACTATAAAATAAGATGCATCATCAGATGTTATTTCCCTTTATATAAATAGATATGTGTCAGTTTAGTCAGTCACATCACCAAACACAGTATAATTGAGGCAACATGACATGACGTCTTTTTTCTCAGTAATAGAAATGTTTGCCCATACTTGTCTTACCTATATACCAACTATTTTGCTTTACTTTCATATCGCATACATTGATACATATTTCTCCTGTGTACAGTTCCTGTGAATGTTGTCAGTCTCAGATTATACTTCTAGTTAATTATCTTTCTTTGTGCAGCAATTGTATTATTGTTTGTTGCTTGTTCTATATGGAACTTTTCCCCAGATATCTGATGAAAATGTGGTCTGTCTTGTCTGAATATCTTTGTTATAAAACAAGTAAGTAAGTTGGTAAGCAAATAAATAAATAAACAAAGAAGCATACCCAAACCCCACAAAGAATGAAAATATATTCTGTGAAACAGAATGTGACAAACATGCGGTAATAAAGCCATGTACCTAAATGCAGACATTATTTCTAGTGGAGGAATGACCCATGTCCAAGTTCAGGGGGTTGTGACCCCTACGTACCCTATATATTAAAATCAAAACTAGGACCACTGCTTTTGGGGGGAACAGACATTTTTACATTATAATTACCACTAGAACAAGTGACATTCAGATTTCCTTTCAAATATTCAACACATTTTACTAAAGCATCACTGCTATAGATTTATAGATAGTGATGTCTTTCTATATTTTTATACTGCAGTAAAACTGAAGCAAAACTTAGACGTTAAAAACATGTTATACTCTTTTTCATTTGTCACATATTTACCCACAATGTCAGAATTAAAGTTACTTTATTTCTTGTCTCAACACAATATACAAAAGTTCTTACTTGTGAGAACTATACTGTAAGAGAAAGCATCTTGAGCATTCATCGACTGGATAGGCTTCAACATTCATAATAAAAGTGTAAACACTCTTGCAAATATCATTCATGCAAATCAAATTCATGGAGTCTATATTACCAGATCGAATGTTTAGGTTATCGAATACCTAAACATTGATCTGGTAATATCGAAACTAAAAAACGTAAACAGTGTAGAGAAAAACTTCTGTTGTCCACAAAAAAACCCCCAAAAAAACAAAAAAACAACTTTAAACCCAAACGAACTGGGGGGGGTTCACACCCACACCCCCAATGTGGAGGCTGTGCCTCCCCACACCCCTAACTAAATATACCAACCCTGAGACTCCTCTACAGTAGACAAAATGGCAAAATCCAGCTAACGGCCAAGGGAATTCTTTTCCAGTGTTAAATCTGCCGTCCACGTTTTTTTTTGCTTAGGTGTTTGGTAACCTAAACATTCGATCTAGTAATATAAACCCAAAGTCATGGGTCCAGTTTCACTTATTCCATAGCTGCAATGACAACATTTGACAATCCACCATTCTTGGATAGTAGAGTGCCAGAATATATTGAATTTGACCACATTGTCTTGATGCCTACCTCTGATTACTGTGCAGTTCTATACAGACATCTGGTAAGACATACTGCATTTAGTAATGGAGACCTGATTTTTGGCAAGACTTAGGGCACGCACCATATGGATATGACATAAGCAGTGCATGATCTTCTCCAGAAGACATATAAACTAAAGGAAGGGGTGGGAGTTAGTGATGCAAATGTTAGAATGACCTCAAAGGAATTAACAGAATCCAAGATGGCAGACTTTAATAAAAGAAAAAGAAACTTTAAAATATAGTAAAGGGATCTAGGTCAGATTATTGAGTTTTCAGAAACTCAAAATTCATACAGTCGAGACCATATGATCAAGTTTCTGAAAACTCGAACATCAAAAAAAGCAAAACAAAACACAAAAATCTACAGTTTTTAAATTTATGCAGGGGGGAAAGCCCCCCTGCACCCCCTGCAAATTATATATACCAACTCCGAGATCACACTGTATTGAAGAAAAGGGTAAATTTCATGATCCTTGCTGTACCTGGATCTCCATTCAAAAGCTTTGAGTTTTCAAAAACTCAGTCATATGGTCTCGACCATATGAATTTCGAGTTTCTGAAAACTAGATCAACTGACAGGGACGTAGTAAAGGAATCTGCTGAGATTAGTGGGATCACCTTTTTTGTTTTGAGAAAATAAGAAAATAAGACTGTGGAAAGTATGAGACAGGGACACAGTTTGAACATAAATGTTTGAAATCCAAAAGGAAGCATGAAGAAATATGCTTTCACAGAAAGGGTTGTGAATTATTGAAACCATCTTCCTGAAGATGTGTTAACATAGTGTTCAAGATGACATGAGTCAGATATAATGCCGTTCTTCTACTGGGTGGAAGACAAACTATGTTTTTGGTAGGGTGGGAGAGGGTATTGTTCATGAAGCTAGCAGATCTACACTTGAACTCCATAGCCCTACATAATTGGTGGGCAGGAATGCACAATAATCAATATGGTTAATCCTGAAAGTAATCAAAAATGTCATATCTGATTCTATGTTCTATGTCACCTTTATTTCTAATAAGCAATAGTCCCAGATGTTTAGTAAACTATTATTTCATTTTTGCATCAGCTCATCGATCTGTAGAGACTTTTCATGAGCAAGCTCATGATACAATGAGGAGTGGGAAATTTACCCTTTCCCCATTATAGTGCAATCTCAGAGTTGGTATATATATTTAAAACTGGCTGTGGGTTGCAGGGTGCTTGTCTCCTTTCAGAAAACAGGTGTTTTCTTTATTTGTATTTTTTGATCTTTTGAGTATCAAACATTTTAGTTTGATCATTTCTGGCTCGAGGTTTTGACATTTTGCTGAAGTGTGATGCACCTATGTATATGTGTGTGTGTGTCTATATATATATATATATATATATATATATATATATATATATATATATATATATATATGGATTCCATACACTTGGTTGAATTACACTTAGTCGAAAATGATTCCAGGCAGTTCACTTCAATGAAAGCTCACTTGACTGAAAGCTCACTTGGTCGAAGTTCATTTGGTCGAAAATGGAATATAGCCCCTGCACCACTGAAGTGCAACCCTGGGGTGAGAATATTAAATAAGGGGTTATAATGTGGGAGCTACTCCCCCTTACACTCCCCTTATTGAATATTCTCACTCCAGGGTTGCACTGCAGTGGGGCAGGGGCTATATTTCATTTTTGACCAAATGAACTTCGACCAAGTGAGCTTTCAATGAAGTGAGCTTTCAGTGAAGTGCAATGCCTAGTATCATTTTCGACTAAATGAAATTCGACCAAGTGTATGGAATCCATATATATATATATATATATATATATATATATATATATATATATAGTTCCCTTTCACAAAGTCGAACGTTCAGAAACTCGAAATGCATTTGTCCGAATTCATATGCTCAAGTTTCTGAAGCTCATCTTTGTGAAAGGGAGCTAAAAAATAGAAACACGTAACACAACAAAGTGTTTCTGCAGGGCGGCAAGCCCGCTGCACCACCCACACCCCCCACTACTTATTTATTCCAACTCCGAGATCACACTACAGTGCAGAAAGGGAAATCTTCTGTTCTGCGCTGTATGCCATTCCCTATTCACAGAGTCGAGCTTCCACAGTTTCGAGCATATGGTCTTGGTCATATGACTTTCAAGATTGTGGCTGTTCGACTTTCTGAAGGGGAACCATATGTATATAGATATAGATTACATATAGATATATGGTTATATAGATATGTAATACATAATAAAGGTACACTTTTAGACAAATTATAGGAGCACAAAACTCAAAAACCTATCCACTGGCAATTTTTATATACAGAATCTGCTTTCATAGATTCCACATACATACTGCTACTGATCATTTGCACCCCAAGTTGATGTTTTTGACCATAGATGTAGACCTAGTTCCTCGCATCCCACAGTCAGAAGGCATAGAATATTTTAAGGAGCTATTTTCCAGTTAGATTTTATATCTTCTAGAAATATACAGGTATTAACAGATTTTCTGAATATAGTTTTAGAATATAATTTCATATATTTTGACGTGGTGACATACAGACAAGAAGTATAGTTATGGGGAAAGTCTGCACCCTGGTATATGCCAATTTGATGATGAAAGGATGGAAGAACCAATTTGTGTTTAACAGTACATTCTATAGTTATTATAACTTATGCTATTTAGATGATCTGCGAGATTCAATAAACTCCATGTAGATTCCGGGCAGAGCCTACATTGAGCGTATTTGCGTATGTGATACTGCTCATCATACAGTCTTGTTCCATAAATATTAATGACATATGGTGCATGTAGGAAAGGCTTCATGGCTAGCCCTGGTGTTACTGGCCATGAAACCTGCATAGTGAATGTGGATCGTTCCAGTAGAAAGGGCAAGAGTGCATTTTCTAAAAGATATGAAATATGGAACTGAAATGTATGTATCAATATATTCTGACTGCAGTCTTCAGTGCATTCACAAAAAAACACCCATTTTACAAGGAACAGGACAAATATAAGATGCAAATATCTGGACATTCTGCAAAACTGTGGACAGTCTGCCTTTTGTGTTTTAATAATTTTTTTTCCCTTTTTTCTTTTCTTTCTTTCTTTTTTTTTTATTGGCAGTGTTTGTGAGATGCACCACTTAGCATAAACATGTTTAGGTATGCTCAGCTGGTTTGTGCAAACTGCAGCAGTGTACAAACTGGAAGAATGGACCACCCAGGTTGTAGACAAGACCCAGACAGCTACACATATGAACTGAATGTATTCAGTTAATAATATCGCGCATAGTGCAACCATGGTAAGCGGCATTGTGCTATGGTTAACAGTGAGAACCTTATAATAACTAAGGTAGCAGATATCCATCTTACTAATCCTGTGGCAGCAGGTGATAAGTGTAGGGGGTGGAGTGCAGATGGCCCGGGGTTCTAGCGCAGAGTGTGCAAGTTTTGTTTTACTGTTGTGAGAGTGCATATTATAACAATAAAGTGCAAGATACACTTCTGTTTTTCAATCTTCTTGTTGTAATAGCTGTAAGTATAGGAGAAACGTATATATGAAAATTTGACTAGCCCATTTATACAACTGCCTGTATACCTAATGAGCTTGAAATTACATTGTTCACCACTGTTGAGCATTGCTTACTACCACACATACATGGTGCCTGGCATTTGTACCCTCATTTACTGTGTTTGCACAATGATAAGTGATGCACATTTTGAAATGTTGCAAATCCAAAATGTGCACACTATCAGTAAGCGCAAGACATGTAATAGGCGGGAAACAGCACCATATAAACTGCAATTGGTGGGAAATGCTCATTAGAGATCGAACTTGAACTATGGCAGGCATGTCTGGAGTGGCAGGAGGGGGTGTGCACTTTTGGGCAGAGTGTTGGGGTGTCCCGCAGTTCAAGATTTTTGTTGGACTCCTAGTTAGGGAGCATGAGCCCAGGTTGCTGTAGTGTGACTATTCTGGCTCATAATATAACTCTGAAGCCTGAAATAGTGTTGCCAGGGCCTTAGCCAGTGAGACAGGTATCCCTTGCACAGGTGAGCAATGCAGACATCATTTTGATGACATCTGGAGAAGGAGGAAGTGGAATACCCTCGACCTTTAGATTAAGGAATGTCGGGCAGGGGACAACCCACAGATGTATAAGTATCAATTTCAGGGAGTAATTGTAAGAGTTAAAAACTGAATATAGTCAAGACTAGTATTCATAATGGTGTTCTGTTCTCTTTTTCCACAGCTGCTGATAAGAGGGTCTCAAATGTTCTATCCCATGCCGCACATCTAGTAAGGATGCGAGAAGCATCTGGTATGTATGCAACAGAACAGTACTGTTGAAATAGTATTTTAACAATAATAATTTGTATAGTAATTTTGTAGCATTAAATGTTAAGGACCACTTGGTATTTAATAGAGTTATATCAAATTGAGCATGCATATCTCAACTGCAAAAGAAACTATGCATGCCATAATCTACAGCACAAAGCAATGGTGCCATATTCTCAAATAACAGTTGGCATGCATCTCTAAACTGTAAAAGGAAAAGGATGCATGTAGCAATCTGTAGGACAAACAAACAGTACAGTATTTTAGTGTAGTCATTGGTTGTGGGTTCAAGAACCACACTTCCGAAATATACAATACTGTTAGGTTTTCATCATTATTGGAATGTAACTTCATACCTCTATCAGTGGCACAAATGACTTTCTGTAATCTGTAATCAGAATAATTGGAACAAGCTGATGTATCAAATTCAGTATGATATTTCAACTGTAAAATAAACTATGCATGCCATAGTCTGTAGCACAAAGTAATGATTCCATGTTCTCATATAGCAGTAGGCATGCATCTCTAAACTGTAGAAGGAAAATAATGCATGCAGTAGTCTGCAGGACAAAAGAACAGCACAGTATTTTAGCATTGTCATCGGTTGTGGGTTCAAAAACTGCACTTCCCAAACATACAGTACTGTTAGGTTTTCATCATTATTGGAATGTAACTTCATACCTCTATACCAGTGGCACAAATGACCTTCTGTAATCTGTAATCAGTATAACTGGAACATGCATATATGCAGCATATGCACACATCAAGGATTGGTGCCTACAATCTGTACTATCTGCCCACCAGAGTAATGCATGCATACTTCCCTATTACAGTTAAGAAATTAATGCTCAATTTGATACATGTGTATAAGTAACAAACAAATGTGTCATAGGTTTTAATGTTAAAACAACCCCACTGTTGGGATGCATACGTACCACATACATCTCGCATCTATGCCAATCTAGCCACATGGGTTCACACATTCAGTGCCTGGTCTGTGATGGCTGTGGGAAAAACAGAACAGAATACCATTAAGCACACCAATCCTGACTATATTCAGCTTTTAACTCTGACAAGTAGTCTCTGTAAGTGATACTTACACATCTGTGGGGTGCCCCCAGTCCTACATTCCTCGATCCAGCTGTCAAGGGTATCCCTCATCCTCATCCTGAGGTCTTTGTAGTGATTCCTACAATGTTAACCAGTGAGGGGGATACTGGTAGCACTGGTCAGAACCTGGGACAGACTATTCCATGCATCTGCCTTGTAATTCAAGCCACAATAGTCCCTCTGCAACAGCCTGGGCCCGTGTTCATTGACTAGGCATCCAGCAAACACTTTGGACTCCTGGACATCCCATCTTTGAGGATGGAATCTCAAACACTCTCCAGGAATGCCAGCCTTGCCTATCATAGATCAAGACCAGTGCAGAATGATGTTTTCCCACCAATTGCAGGTATCATGCTTACTGGGAGTGCACACTTTCTGTATTGACATCATTTGAAAGTGTTGTGCAGCACATACCACCACACAAACACATTGGGTGAAAATTCACATTGCCGGAAATGTGTTCATGTGATGTCCAGTAGTATTAATGGAACGTATCCCGTGTATGTGTGTGGCTGTTTGAGTCGTGTCTGTTACATGGGTGGCCCATTCATTGATTGCGTTTGTGCACTGCTGCTCTACTAGCAAACAAAATGCACACTGCCAAAGCCATTTGTGATAAGTGCCACATCTTGCAAACACTGGCCCCAACAAAAAAAAAAGTTATAAAAAATGGAGAATTAGTTGAAATGCAGAAAATCAATCTATGACATACATAGTAGAAACTGTTAGTACACATGAGATATGACTACATAGGTCTGGATCCCAACTCTCACTGCAATGTACTGTCACAAAACAGGAGGGGGGACTTATTCATCTTTGCCCTACAAACACCTTTGCACCAAAGTCATGAAGTAATTCTTCACACAACCAAGTGCAACCAAATGTATACTGATATCAAGGCATGACTTGTTATTTGTAAATGTATTCTATGTAATATATTTGGATGTAGTGCACTTACTGATATCACAAACTGCTGATTATTCTTTGCAAATATCCAAATGTATCCTACCTTTCTGTGTTTCTTGTTAATTCATCAGTTATCTGACCAGTAATTATAGACATGCAGTATATAAGCCAGTCTATATCATTTACTTAAAATGTGTGAGGATATTTACTGGGGACAATATGATATGGAGTTTACATCAAATTAATGGAAGGTTAGATGCTACAAACAAGCATAGACTGCTGTTTTGGGGGCAGGGAGCAAAAGTGAGTTCTTATCTCAAGGGGGTTACTGTTATAGCACAAACAAGTCTATGTTTGTCTTGTTACTCTACTTGTTTTGCATCCTGCTGGTTTGATCTTGTGAGGGTGGTGAAGCTGGAAACTGCTATCTGTCCCAATAATTTTGAACTTCTCGTTATGATTTTGCATTTCAAATGCATGTTGCTAAACTGAAGGCATACGGTGATCATCATTACTTCAAGGAGGTATCAATGTATGAATCTTTCAGGGCTGAGGCTTACTGCTTGCTAATGGACACATACAAGTCAAGTAAGTCTCTGCTGTCACATGTGACATTCATTTCTGTACAAATAGCTCACCTTGTAGTTGTTTACTGTGCCAAGTGATCAAATACAAGGTCATGCCATAATATTATTATACAATACAGTACGTGTTCAGGACTTACCTTGTAAATGCAGCAGTTGTTATAGTGTTAGTTCACGTCTGACTGTGATGCAAGCAGTACACAGCCAATACTTGCGGCAGTACATGCTTTGGCTCTGAGTTGAGGCTGGCAGAGGTCACAGGGTTTCTGTATTTTATCCCCTATGCCCCTGTAGCACTCTACAATGTCCATGTCATGTAAGTTGTGATAAGTTAAATGTGGCCTGAAAACTCTTCTCTGTCTCAGCCTAGGCCTATTGACAGCAGCAGCAACATTGCCTACAGCCTGTAGCATATACAAATACAGTAAAGTAGCAGCAGCAGCTCCTAACTCTGTACGCTGTACTCTGCCTGAATATTGCTAATCTCTGCCTGATTTTATTTTTAATTGAAGTTTTATATTTAAGGTTTGTTTACATCTATTTTGTATCTTATTCTTGTATTAGATTTATTTTAAGTTTCCTGTTCTGTTGGAGTTTTAAAATGACATGGCTGTGGTCAGTTTGAAAAGTTAGCAAAGAATTTCTTTGCAAACAGTGAATAACATCAGCTAATTAGTGGGAGGAGCTGAGAAATAGCATTCCTCATTTTAGCTATAAATATCTGCATTTAGCTGGAGTCCTTGTTTGGCTAGCTTGCTGTACTCTGCTTGAATATTGCTGATCTCTGTCTGCATTTTATTTTGAATTGAAATTTTTAACTTAAGGTTTGGTTACTTCTATTGTGTATCCTATTTTTGTATTATATTTCTTTTGTTTTAGGTTTCTTGTTCTCTTGAAGTTTTTTTAGAAACCACGGTGGTACAGCGGTAGTGTTGTCACCTCACAGCAAGATGCTCTCCCATTTGATTCTCAGCTGGAGCACCTTCTGTGTGGAGTCTGCATGTCCTCCCTGAAGTCGAGTGGTATTCACAAAACATGTGTGAATGGGCGTGCCTTTGTTGAAAGTTAGGCGTCAGGCTGGCACCTCAGCACTGTAAAAATCTACTGCCAATCATTAGCAGACTGGAGTTCCGCTGTGGCGACCCCTACTGGGAAAAGCCGAAAGAAGAAGGAAGGTTCTCTTGAAGTTTTAAGAGGCCTTGGCTAGGGTCAGTTAGAAAAGTTAGCAAAGAATTGGTTTGCAAACTGTGAATAACATCAACTAATTAATGGGAGGAGCTGAGATATAGCATTCCTCATTTTAGCTAGAAATATCTCCATTTAGTTGGAGTACTTGTTTGCTTACTTGCTGTACTCTGCCTGAATATTACTGATCTGTGTCTACATTTTATTTTTCCCATTCACTTGCCCAGCTATTATTGTATTCTTAAACTTGATGGCTTTTGAGTTGCCTGCCCCTACTATAAATCTGATTTTGGACACTCCTTCTAGTCCCATCTCATCAGCTCATTCTATTGAGTACAGAGAAATCATTTGGGAATGTCCACTCCCTTACTTACTTAACCTTGAATTATCTTCTATTTCCTCCCTTCCCAGTTAACTAAAAAAAACTGCACTTTATTCATCTGCTTTTACTGTATTTGTGTTTCTTCTTACTTTATTACTTTATTTTATTTTGCTTTGGCTGCTTGTTATTAAAAGTGCTCAGTTTCATTTATTCTGCTGCATTTATTATTGCTTTTTAGTAGCTTGATTAAATTGCAACTGTTACTCCTAGTTTTGGGTTAAGCACTTGGGCTTCAGGTCTGTTGTTTTACATTAAGAACGTTTGTAGTTTACACTCTTGTGGCAGGAGAGGTAGCTTTCATTTTTCTAAGTTGGGAATTGCTGGTTGAAAGCTTAGTGTGTCTGTCATTCTAAAAGTTTCTTAGTTCTGATTTGTCACTGGGCTTCAGGCCAGTTATTTTACATTAAGAAAGTTTGTGGTCTACACTCTCCTGGGAGGGGAGGGTAGACTTTGCCCTTCTGAGCTGGGAATTTCTGGTTGAAGGCTTATTGTACCTGCTTATTTGAACTGTTTTTTTCTGAAATTGTTGCGCATGTTTGCTGTGGCACAGACTATAGTCAAACCTGCTGAATCTAGTTCTGTTTGTATAACTAGAGCACTAAACCAGGCCATCTTTTGTTGGAGAGGGGTCCCCTGTACCCTAGTGGCAGGAGCATGCAGTTAGAACTCATCTGAATAAAGGTTGCTGGAACAGGGATCAAGTTTTGAGCTTTTTTATTGGTTAATTTGTTTATATCAGTTTGCTCCCATTTGCTACATAAGCACCGCATTTGCATGGATTTTCACTTGCTTTAGCAAAGTTCTACAGAGTTTGTCAACCAGCTACTTGTGTGCTGAATTTATCTCATCAATCCAAGGCATCTGCTGATCTCTGCAAAACGTAAGTAGAATTTTTCACTGTATATTGCATTTCTAAACTGCATTTTTACCATATCACTGCTTATCTGAACTGTTTTTTTCTGAAATTGTTGCACTTTGTTTGTTGTAGCATAAACTAGATTCAGACCTGCTGAATCTAGTTCTATGTGTATAACTTGAGCACTAAACCAGGCCATCTTTTGTTGCAGGGTCCCCGTGCATCCCGGTGGCAGGAGTGTGCAGTTAGAACTCATCTGGTTGAAGGTTGCTGGAACAGGGCTCAGTTTTGAGCTTTCTATTGGTTAATTTATTTAAATCAGTTTCCTCTCATTTGCTACATAAGCACTGCGTCTGCATGGGTTTGAGCTTGTTTGTGCCTCATGCACTGCTGAGCAGTGATGGGCACCATCGGCAGTTATAGATACAAACTCTTCTGCCTGCAAATTTTCTCTTAGTACTCTGCTGGTCTCCATTGGTGAGTTCAAATGATTGTTCATCACTGACAGGTAACACAGTCAGTGAAGCTCCTGAGGTACCACCACAGATCCTACCCACTAGCCCTTGGTATTTTTTCAAAAAAAGTTCACAGGCACACAGCAGTCTTGGTATTTTTTCTCCACTTCTCCTGTTCTCTACTTTACCTGGTCCTTCCTGTCCTCTCCCTGTTTTTTGACCACATCAACTTACCTAGCATTATAGACAGACAATTTCCCACAGTTTTTCCAGTCAGCCTGATTGACATGGGCATCTTGAGGCAATGTACAAATTGCCTCATGTACACTGACAACCCACTTCTTCTAGTCCACTCAAATTAATTATGTGAGAGCTGCATCTATATCAAGAACCTAGAATCCAGGCAATATCACTCATCTGATACTAAGCAGGTTGTCAGCATGCACACCTCACCTTCTGCACCTACCAAACCAACTACACACAAACCTACATATGTGGCGGTGATTACCAGAGGCTTGCCTAAACATCAGAGACATCCCAAACACAAACACAAGAATGATTCACATAATACATCCTCTGTAGAACATAGTACACATAATATATCACACACCAATTTCTCACCAGTTAAGACCCTAAGGCATAACATAAAAATAAACATCTTAGTCATAGGTCACTCAATTGTGAGAGACACAGATGTCCCTCTCACTGGGTTGAATATGGAAAAAGTTATGGTCAGCTGTCTGTCAGGTGCCAGGATCCACCACATTACACACACACACACACACACACACACACACACACACACACACACACACACACACACACACACACACACACACACACACACACACACACACTCATGTCTCTCAACAATAGGCACTGTTAATACTCCATCATAGTCTATGTTGGTGTGAATGACTTGAGCCATTCCTCATTGGACTATATGAAAAGAGACATGACTGAGCTCTCTGATTATGTGTCTCAGGCAGGTATGTCCCTAGCCTTAAGCAGCAATTTACCTTCGCCTAGAATAATACCTCAATACAAACAAAAAATTATTGAGTTCAACAATTGGCTTAGTTTCTGGTGTCAGTCAAAAGGGATCCACTGTCTGTTATCCTGGGATGATATAGTCGACAGACCTCAATGCTTTTCCAGAGATGGTCTTCATCTGTCACCCCTGGGATTTCAGTTACTGGCTAAGGCTCTTGCCACCCCATAGTGCCTTTTTATGTAATGTCAGAAGAACAAAATTCCTGACAAAAAATACTCTCTAAAAACAACCTTAAGGTTATGTTGCTAAACGCTAGGAGTCTAAACCAGAAACTGCACTCACTGGAAGCAGTCCTCATCTTGGAAGACGTTGACAATTGTTCATTCACTGAGACCTGATTTAAGGCTGCGGAGAGCACCGCAGCTGTACCAGGTTACATTTCCTTCTACACGTTCAGACCACAAACTGAAGGCAAGAGAAATAGAGGAGGTGGCGCATCAATATTCATTAAAGATAAATACACCTCTAGATTGATTAAACAGCGCAATTCCCTTAAATTACTTCAGATGCAATTGACTGTAGGTAAGACCCCTCTTCTGGTCATTTCCAGCTATAGGACCCCCTCCATGAGTCAGGACATCCACTCAGCCTACTTGGATCTACTTGAGTCAATCAAGATACAACTAAACACCCTGGTTTTGGGTGACTTTAATTACCCATCCATTGACTGGGTAAATTATGGTCTAACTCACTTTTCCAAAGGTTCCTGGACTTCATTAACTCAATGCCCTGGACCAGTTGGTTGGCACACCCACAAGGGGCTCGAACATCCTGGCTCTGGTGCTCACCAACATGGGGGACAACTGCACCACTCTCAATGTGTGGCCATCCTTGGTGAGATCTGATCACAAATTAGTCTCACTAGAAGTAACTATAACACAAGACTCCCCTTACCAACATCTAGATTAAATAATTTCTCCAAGGCCAATTACAGCCTCTTACATGACAGCATAAATAACTTCATAGCCCCTACCCCCACTGATAGAACAGACACCTATGCTGAGTTATACACATCTGCTTTATATGAGCGCCTCTACAATTGTATTGACTCTGCTGTAACTGATAGAACAAAAACAAGATCTTCAAGGAAAAACAAACCTGCCTGGTGGAGACCTGCCATTAACAGGCTATACAGTAGGAGAAAGAAATTGCTGTCTAAGTGTAGGAAAGAATGGTCTCAAAACTGGAAACACTCCCTCCTCAACTTAAACAAGCAAATAAGACTTTTAGAGAAGTCATCCAAAGCTAACTATGAATCCAAATTAGCCCTCCTATCTAAGGATAACCACAAGATGTTCTTTAGTTACATCCGTTAATTCAAAGGTAAGGCCCAGATTTGCACTGAACTTGTAGTTAATGGCACTACATCTACAGAATTTGTGGATATAGCAAACCTGGTGGCTGACAGGTTCAGTGAAAACTTCAAATCCCCTTTCCCTGCCACATATACCCCAAAGCATCTCTAACACCTGTTCCTCACCTAGTATCTCAGAGGAGCAGGTCTTAAACGCCCTCTCCAATGCCATAAATACAGTCTCTTTGAGAACAGACATCTTAGGCTGTGTTCTACATGGGTTAAAACAGGAATTAGCATCACCATTGGGCATGCTTTTCAATGACAGTCTAAGCACTGGTTTCATACCATTAGAATCGAAAACAGTTACTGTAATCCCTTTGAACAAGGGGGATGCATCCATGGACCCCAGGAACTATAGTCCCATTAGCCTGACCAACCTTATCTGCAAAGCCATGGAAAGAATCATCATGGACCTTATTAACAAAGATATAAGTAAGCTCCAAATGCTTGACCCCCACCCAGTCTGGCTTTGTCAAGGGGAGATCATGCCTGTTAAACTTGGTGGCCTTCTTTGAAACAGTCACCAAAGCCCTTTATGAGGGCAAATCTGTGCATATGGCCTACCTAGATGTAGTCAAGGCCTTTGACACAATCCCCCTCTCAGGCAGCATTGATAAACATACCCAGCTGGGTGTCAACCCATATATTGTCAGTTGGGTTACAAACTGGCTCACTGATAGAACTCACATGGTCAAAATAGGGGACTCCACCTCCTCCAGCAGACCTGTAACCAGTGGTGTTCCACAGGGATCAGCTCTGGGACCCCTACTCTTCTGAATCTACTTTTCTGAAGTGCATGCTAAAACTAAAGGACTCTGGCTGACAAATTGTGCTGATAACTGCAAACTGGCAGCGATCATTGAAACCCCTAGCAATGTCAACATCCTTCAAGAAGGTCTTACGCAGACTGACTGGTGCCAAAGCCATGATCTTAAACTTAATGCAAAAAATTCATTATCATCCCCTTCAGCAAAGGTGATGTTCCTGTAAACTACCACATCAATAGCAATATCTTAAGCACACAGTCAGTGGTGAGAGATCTGGGCACACAGGTCAACAGAAACCTTTACTTTGACCATCATGTATCCACAGTGGTAAGAAGGGCATTTTATATTTCTGATCTCATAAGTAAGGGTATTGCCTCCAGAAAAAAGAGGTTATAACCCTCCTTTACTCTTCCCTTATCTGGCCAGTAATAGAATGCTATGCTCTATTTGGTATGTTCCTCTCCAAACACCTGCAGAAATTGAGAGACCACAAATGTTCCTTACAAAGAAAATTCAGGGTCTTTGAGAGCTTTCTTATGTGGACAGACTGAAATCATGGTCACTTTACTCTGTGCCATTCTAACTGCTCATAGGTGACCCGTGCCATGCATATAGAGCAATCTATGTCCCAGCTTTAATGGAGATGCTGCACATTCACAAGTCAAATGGCACATGGGTCACTCGCTTCCTCACTCAAAGGACCTTAATCTGGTATGTGACATCAAAAGAATATGCTGGAGAGACAGAGTTGTCTCACAGAGGTTGCCCCACCTTTGGAACAAGCTTCCTATTCTTGTTAAACAAAGCCCCTCATTGGCTCTATTTAAGCATAATTTGGATGATTGGATGGGTAACCAGAAATTCATTCCCTCTTGGACAGGGGCAATAGGTGCTGATTTTAGTGTCTGCTTGAACCAGACACCCTTAGCAACATGGGTTGAACTTGGCTAGGCTTGCAACGGCCCTGGGGCTGTTAGCCTAGTAATCTCCTAAGATCGTATGATCCTAACAGTCTGTCTGTGTAGACTTTCTGTGTCAGTACTCCACTACTTTGGAATTTCACAGGAAAAACCAGCATGGAATTTAAATGGTTGCTTTATAACTTTGTGAATAGCTCCACCAGATTGGTTGATTAACATGCAGTTCAGCTGCTTATGCTCTAATTAGCATCTCTGAAACACAGCCTAGACAGATGCAGTCCATTAATAATCTGCTCCATTATAAAAAGGTAAATGTGTAGCTAGCCAAACTGATGGTGAGGATACTTGCTACATGTTCAACAAAGCAAACTATTTTCCAAGCTATCTTTACAGAGGAGTATTGAACTCCAGCAGGTATGCTGTATTTTTTTTACCTATATAATGTATATGTTGGTATATATTAATGACTAATGTGAAGCAAATCATTTTACACTATCTGTATGCATTAGTTAGAAGTGTACTGATGGCGTGCCAATGTCTGTCAAGCCATTTTAGAGGTACAATTGATTGACAATACAAGAAAATAGCAAGCGGTGTGATACATATGTACAAATGTTTCAGGGACAGGTCCTTTGAATATATGTTTAGCATTTACAATGTGTTTTAATAGCAAAATGGTTCATGTGCCTGTTCTTTAGTAGGTGGGGGAAAACAGAAGTTATTGTTATGTCACAAACTAGAATGGACTGTTGTTTTTTGGGGGGGGTGGCACAATTGAGTTACTGCTATTGCACATACAAGGATATATTACCCTTGCTACTCTCCTATTTTTCCTTTTTTGCATCCTGCCTATTGTTAGTATTTCACATATGTCGTATGTGTTATGTTTTTCCAGTGGGTACTACTAACTGCTGACCTTAAATATTTTATCTGGTAACAATTATTTGTAGTTATGTGATTGTTATGTATATTATCATTCTGTTGTGCTTTAGGACCAAAAATAAACAAAGTGCTCCACAAGGATGGCGTGCAGGGTCAAACCAACAACGTAAAACCACCAACGACCAGCAAAAACGATAGTGAACACAATATAGTAAAGATTATTTTATTGTTGCTCCAAAACCATATTCCAGACCGGTTTCAGCTATTCAGCCTTTGTCAATGGATACAAAAACATTTTTTGGTGTATGATAAGACAGCCTGTATTTATAGTGATCTCTAATTATCTTGAAACAGTGGTATAGCCCAACCTAGTGGATGGAGTATCCAAATACATGTCTCACCTAAAGAGCAAAGCATTCATGCAGTAACATATGATATCAAAAATGTTAAGTAATAGAAAATATCATATTTTCAAGGATTATAAAGAAGAGTTTTGTAAAAATCCTTTGTGCATACAGGTCCCATGGTAAAAAGCCAGGGGCATACTCTAAGTATTTATGAATAAGCATACATTAGTCTTCATATATAACCAAAAATGTAAATCTCACTACACCTTGTATATATTGTATATAATAACAATATATCAATTCCTATATGAATTAAACTGAATTTCACTGATCATATATCATATTAATGAATAAAGTTTCAAAAATGAGCCATCATTGCCGGCTATTAATTATGGTTATAATGATTTCCAATAGTTTCCTTGTAAATGATGCCTATATTATAATTATTATAATACCTTGCCATATATTTCAAAACAACATGACAGATAAAAAACTGCAAAACTGTGTATGTATATACATCCTACATATATAGATATGTAAAGAATTCGTAACATACCCTTAATCATATGCTGATACATAAGTATGGTTAACCTGACCACCATTATAATATTCACACTGGTTTTTGATCTATATATATATATATCGCCATGATCATAGAACCCCCGGACACTATATAAAACTCACAGATGGTCATTCAGACCTGGTGGAAATAAACATCCAAGGCTGGTAATTCAATATTGTTCCTTGTGGTTTAGAATGGTGTGCCAACCCTGTTGGTTGTTCCTGTCCCCCTGAATTTTGTCAATGATCATGAACATGAAATGAGCATTGGAATGTTGTATCGTATGTCTGTATAAAGCATTTGTTTCTTTTTTGTTCTTAATGTCACTTCTGTGTTCTGTCATCCTTATTCTAAGTGATCTTGATGTTTGACCAATGTAGAAGGCTTTACATTGGCAGGTTGCTAAGTAGATGATCCATGTGCTACTGCAATTTCCAAACACCCTCATTTGAAATACACGATTAGTGTTGGCACTGGTAAATTCTTTGAGTGTACTAACTTGTAGGCAAGAGCAACAATGACCACATGGAAACGTACCAATTAGTTTGTCTCCAATAATAGTGGTCTGATGATATACCGCTCCTCCCCCTTCTCTATGTTTATAGTGTGAAAAAAGACCTCCCAGGTTCTTTCCTCGTCTGAATGACATCTGACACTCAGGGCCTAATAGTGTTCTTAAACTATCATTAGCCAAAAGAATGTTCCAGTTTGAGTTCAATATATCCCTAACTATTTGTTGATTCCTGCCATATGTAGTCTCAAATCTCAAGATAGAATCTTGATTGGTATGCCCTGATTTTTTATACTGTAACAAAGTCCTTCTGTCTATGGTATTGCTCCATGAACTAGCTTGGTGTATATCCATGTCTCTATATCCCCTATCTTGAAATCTATGGTATAAATCTTGTCTGGCATGTTCAAATTCCTCCTGAGATGAACAAATGCGTCTGATACGCATAAACTGAGATTTAGGGATGTTGCGGATGGTGTGGTTCGGATGCATACTAGATGCATATAACAATGTGTTGTATTGTGGGTATTTTCTAAATGTTTTAGTACTTAAGGTGTCATCTTTGTTACGGTAAACAGTAACATCCAAAAAATCAATAATACTAATGTTACATGTAACCGTAAACTGAATACCCCAAATATTACCATTCAGGTAATCAATAAATTCCTGTAAGTATGTTTCATCTGCCTTCCACACCATCCAGCAATCATCCAAGTACTGTCGCCAGATATCGATTTCAACCATGTATATGTTGTGTGATGTATCATATATCATACATTCTTCAAAATAGGCCATGAACAAATCCGCATAAATGGGTGCAAAGGAAGCTTCCATTGCTGTTCCTTGTAACTGCCAAAAGCATTCTCCATGAAAATAAAAAACATTTTTGTTTAATACATGTTCTGCCATACAGACAAGTAAGGTATTGAAACCCAGAGGATACAGGTTTGTTCTCTCAAGCCAATATTGCAGGGATTGTAATCTCGCCCAGTGTGGGATGCTCGTATATAAGGATTTAACATCCAACGTACACAATAGCCAGCCTGGTTCTAGCTGTGTATCCTCTATAATTTGTAAGAAGTGCATTGTGTCCTGTAGTCGGGCCCTAACCAATGTCAGTAGGGGTTTGAGATACTGTGTTAAAAATGCTGATAATGGTTCAGTCAAGGACCCAATCCCTGACACAATGGGTCTACCTGGAGGTTTTGAAATAGACTTATGAATTTTTGGAAGAAGATACAGGATTTGTTTTTGTGGGTCCTTTACAGTAAGATGTTTAACTGTATTTTTTGTTATAATACCCTCATCCTCTGCTAGTTTTAGAAAAGAGTCTATTTCTTTTTTCAAGACCCCGGTCGGGTCAATGTACATTTGCATATAACACCTAGTATCTGCTAACTGTCTTTTCCCCTCATTGAGATATTCCCCAATGTTCATTACCACCACAGCACCTCCCTTGTCTGCAGGCAGAATGGCAATATTGTGGTTATGCCTTAGTTCCTCCAAGGCCACCTTTTCCATGGGTGACATGTTCTGGCCCAGAATGTATGATTCTCTATGATGAAAATGTAAATCCCTGAGTACAGATTGTTGGAAAATAGAGACATGTTTGTTCATGGGTGGTTGAAAGTCTGATTTCAAGAACTTGAAATCTTGTGATCTTTAAGAGGTATTGTCTGAAAAAAATAATTTCAAGTTCAGGTTACGACAAAAAGACAAAACATCCTTAACAATGCTATGTTCATCAATGAAAAAACTGGGAATAAAACCAAGTCCTTTATTAAGTAATGTAGTTTGTGCATCTGTCAGTTGTACATTAGAAAAGTTCAAGACATTATGAAACCCAAATTCTGTCAATTCAACATCGTTTGTATCAGTCCTTCCATGGAATTGGATCTTATTCCTATATTTGTGCTTGCGACCCCCTCATCACTTGTTTGTATGTCTAAAGGGTACTGGGCATTAGATTTTTTACTTCTAGGTGATTCTTGATAGTTATTACAGTCATTGTCTGTGCATGATGAATCCTCCCCTGAAGTGCTAACTAGAATTTTATCAGAGGATTTCAGGATAGACCTTGGTCTTTTCTTAGGTTTAGTTCCTGGTGTCCTCTGACCAAAATCATTAAATCTCACAGTTCTGGATGTATCAAAAGGACGACCCCTTTGGTAGTCAGTGCAGTCCCTGTTGAACTTACGTATTTTCCTGTCTTTGGTTTGTTGGTCAAAATTAGCCAAATCTTTAGATAATTTGCTGACAAAAGTGGCATATGTTGGTTGTGATTCATATTTCTTACACTCTTCACATGAAGCTTTTACTTCCATTAAACAAATATCCACCATTCTCTCATAATAAGCAGCAAGGATCTTAACAAACATCATTGATGATTGTTGAAGAGCTTGGTTCAATTCCTTGGTCAGCCTGTCCTCCGACCTACTGACCAAAGGCTGTAACTTTACTCTTAATCCTCTTGGTGTAATATCCTTGTTAATATATACCTTAAAGAGTCTGAGGTGCCATATATTGGCTCTTAAGTTTTTAAGATCCTTGTTAAATTTGTTGAAGGCAATTTCACAGCCATTACTAACATTCATGTTTGAGCCACTCGGACTATTGCTTGACATGTTATTCATGCCAAACACTCCAATGTCATGCCGATCAGCACATAATCCTATTAATAATTGCTCCAAATCCATTTTGAAAAAAAAATATATATTGACCAACTAAGAACAATTCTATTTCAAACAATGTATCCAAATTGGTAAGAGTTCAACCGGAACTGCACTGAGAACCTGGGTGTAAATAGTATGTATAAAAATGTTGTCCAGAGTTAGCACTGTGGTATATTTGGTCAAAGAACACAACCTTTAGAATAAACCGTACACGTGTGTAATAAATATCAACACTTTTCTATATATTTCTCCATCAGTATGTCTCCATTGTTCATGGCACATGTATGTTTTAAAAAGTTGTTATGTTCATAATACAATGCTGAGTAAGCTTAATATTCCTGCTCAATAGTATACTCAAATGTACAATGATTCATCAAACAACATGTGACAACCCTTCCCTTGGAACACCTCAGCGCATATGATCCCATCCATAGGGCTCAACACATAGCTAATCCAGGTAGTACATGTGACAAATTGATCCAATTCAATGTTAAGAAGTAGTGCAATCTCAAAAAAATAGCTTAGCACACATTTAAATTGCTGTAATATACAAACACAGTTGTTCTTGCTCAAAAATAATGTGAATATATGTAATATGCCTAATTAGGATTTCAACTATCTGTTGTTATTGGATAGGATTAAAATTTCAACAAACACAATATACTGTACTCCTATAAATCTGTTCCTGTTGTTACATAATCCAAACCAGCAATGGGGTCAACAGTTTAAAAATGTATACATACACTAGTTCCTGTTGTAGTTAGAACTGTCTAGTTATAGTTTCAAAATATTACACTGTATAGATATGCAACATATCTCACCATATTAAGCAAACATGTCACAACATATAGCTATTATAATTGTGATATTTCAATTACATATGTAATGGGTCTGTAAAAATACAGCGTGTAGAATCACCCGTTTGAAATAGAATTGTTCTTAGTTGGTCAATATATATTTTTTTCAAAATGGATTTGGAGCAATTATTAACAGGATTATGTGCTGATCGGCATGACATTGGAGTGTTTGGTATGAATAACATGTCAAGCAATAATCCGAGTGGCTCAAACATGAATGTTAGTAATGGCTGTGAAATTGCCTTCAACAAATTTAACAAGGATCTTAAAAACTTAAGAGCCAATATATGGCACCTCAGACTCTTTAAGGCATATATTAACAAGGATATTACACCAAGAGGATTAAGAGTAAAGTTACAGCCTTTGGTCAGTAGGTCAGAGGACAGGCTGACCAAGGAATGGAACCAAGCTCTTCAACAATCATCAATGATGTTTGTTAAGATCCATGCTGCTTATTATGAGAGAATGGTGGATATTTGTTTAATGGAAGTAAAAGCTTCATGTGAAGAGTGTAAGAAATATGAATCACAACCAACATATGCCACTTTTGTCAGCAAATTATCTAAAGATTTGGCTAATTTTGATGAACAAACCAAAGACAGGAAAATACATAAGTTCAACAGGGACTGCACTGACTACCAAAGGGGTCATCCTTTTGATACATCCAGAACTGTGAGATTTAATGATTTTGGTCAGAGGACACCAGGAACTAAACCTAAGAAAAGGCCAAGGTCTATCCTGAAATCCTCTGATAAAACTCTAGTTAGCACTTCAGGGGAGGATTCATCATGCACAGACAATGACTGTAATAACAATCAAGAATCACCTAGAAGTAAAAAATCTAATGCCCAGTACCCTTTAGACATACAAACAAGCGAAGAGGGGGTCGCAAGCACAAATATAGGAATAAGATCCAATTCTATGGAAGGACTGATACAAACGATGTTGAATTGACAGAATTTGGGTTTCATAATGTCTTGAACCTTTCAAATGTACAACTGACAGATGCACAAACTACATTACTTAATAAAGGACTTGGTTTTATTCCCAGTTTTTTCATTGATGAACATAGCATTGTTAAGGATGTTTTGTCTTTTTGTCGTAACCTGAACTTGAAATTATTTTTTTCAGACAATACCTCTCAAAGATCACAAGATTTCAAGTTCTTGAAATCAGACTTTCAACCGCCCATGAACAAACATGTCTCTATTTTCCAACAATCTGTACTCAGGGATTTACATTTTCATCATAGAGAATCATACATTCTGGGCCAGAACATGTCACCCATGGAAAAGGTGGCCTTGGAGGAACTAAGGCATAACCGCAATATTGCCATTCTGCCTGCAGACAAGGGAGGTGCTGTGGTGGTAATGAACATTGGGGAATATCTCAATGAAGGGAAAAGACAGTTAGCAGATACTAGGTGTTATATGCAAATGTACATTGACCCGACCGGGGTCTTGAAAAAAGAAATAGACTCTTTTCTAAAACTAGCAGAGGATGAGGGTATTATAACAAAAAATACAGTTAAACATCTTACTGTAAAGGACCCACAAAAACAAATCCTGTATCTTCTTCCAAAAATTCATAAGTCTATTTCAAAACCTCCAGGTACACCCATTGTGTCAGGGATTGGGTCCTTGACTGAACCATTATCAGCATTTTTAACACAGTATCTCAAACCCCTACTGACATTGGTTAGGGCCCGACTACAAGACACGACGCACTTCTTACAAATTATAGAGGATACACAGCTAGATCCCGGCTGGCTATTGTGTACGTTGGATGTTAAATCCTTATATACAAGCATCCCACACTGGGCGGGATTACAATCCCTGCAATATTGGCTTGAGAGAGCAAACCTGTATCCTCCGGGTTTCAATACCTTACTTGTCTGTATGGCAGAACATGTATTAAACAAAAATGTTTTTTATTTTCATGGAGAATGCTTTTGGCAGTTACAAGGAACAGCAATGGGAGCTTCCTTTGCACCCATTTATGCGGATTTGTTCATGGCCTATTTTGAAGAATGTATGATATATGATACATCACACAACATATACATGGTTGAAATCGATATCTGGCGACGGTACTTGGATGATTGCTGGATGGTGTGGAAGGCAGATGAAACATACTTACAGGAATTTATTGATTACCTGAATGGTAATATTTGGGGTATTCAGTTTACGGTTACATGTAACATTAGTACTATTGATTTTTTGGATGTTACTGTTTACCGTAACAAAGATGACACCTTAAGCACTAAAACATTTAGAAAATACCCACAATACAACACATTGTTACCTGCATCTAGTATGCATCCGAACCACACCATCCGCAACATCCCTAAATCTCAGTTTATGCGTATCAGACACATTTGTTCATCTCAGGAGGAATTTGAACATGCCAGACAAGATTTATACCATAGATTTCAAGATAGGGGATATAGAGACATGGATATACACCAAGCTAGTTCATGGAGCAATACCATAGACAGAAGGACTTTGTTACAGTATAAATAATCAGGGCATACCAATCAAGATTCTATCTTGAGATTTGTGACTACATATGGCAGGAATCAACAAATAGTTAGGGATATATTGAACTCAAACTGGAACATTCTTTTGGTTAATGATAGTTTAAGAACACTATTAGGCCCTCAGTGTCAGATGTCATTCAAACGAGGAAAGAACCTGGGAGGTCTTTTTTCACACTATAAACATAGAGAAGGGGGAGGAGCGGTATATCATCAGACCACTATTACTGGAGACAAACTAATTGGTACGTTTCCATGTGGTCATTGTTGCTCCTGCCTACAAGTTAGTACACTCAAAGAATTTACCAGTGCCAACACTAATCGTGTATTTCAAACGAGGGTGTTTGGAAATTGCAGTAGCACATGGATCATCTACTTAGCCACCTGCCAATGTAAAGCCTTCTACGTTGGTCAAACATCAAGATCACTTAGAATAAGGATGACAGAACACAGAAGTGACCTTAAGAACAAAAAATAAACAAATGCTTTATACAGACATACGATACAACATTCCAATGCTCATTTCATGTTCATGATCATTGACAAAATTCAGGGGGACAGGAACAACCAACAGGGTTGGCACACCATTCTAAACCACAAGGAACAATATTGAATTACCAGCCTTGGATGTTTATTTCCACCAGGTCTGAATGACCATCTGTGAGTTTTATATAGTGTCCGGGGGTTCTATGATCATGGCGAGATCATATATATATATATATATATATAGATCAAAAACCAGTGTGAATATTATAATGATGGTCAGGTTAACCATACTTATGTATCAGCATATGATTAAGGGTATGTTACGAATTCTTTACATATCTATATATGTAGGATGTATATACATGCACAGTTTTGCAGTTTTATATCTGTCATGTTGTTTTGAAATATATGGCAAGGTATTATAATAATTATAATATAGGCATCATTTACAAGGAAACTATTGGAAATCATTATAACCATAATTAATAGCCAGTAATGATGGCTCATTTTTGAAACTTTATTCATTAATATGATATATGATCAGTGAAAGTTAGTTTAATTCATATAGGAATTGATATATTGTTATTATATACAATATATACAAGGTGTAGTGAGATTTACATTTTTGGTTATATATGAAGACTAATGTATGCTTATTCATAAATACTTAGAGTATGCCCCTGGCTTTTTACCATGGGACCTGTACGCACAAAGGATTTTTACAAAACTCTTGTTTATAATCCTTGAAAATATGATATTTTCTATTACTTAACATTTTTGATATCATATGTTACTGCGTGAATGCTTTGCTCTTTAGGTGAGACATGTATTTGGATACTCCATCCACTAGGTTGGGCTATACCACTGTTTCAAGATAATTAGAGATCACTATAAATACAGGCTGTCTTATCATACACCAAAACATTTTTTTGTATCCATTGACAAAGGCTGAATAGCCGAAACTGGTCTGGAATATGGTTTTGGAGCAACAATAAAATAATCTTTACTATATTGTGTTCACTATCGTTTTTGCTGGTCGTTGGTGGTTTTAGGGCCAAAAATGTCATTGAGATGCAGACCCCCCTTCAGTGAGGCAGAAACACAATAATAGTGGCCACGCTACATCAACATGCCACATTCCTTTTTGGAAGGGGCCATCTCAATATGCCAGACAGGCTGAGAATATGGCAGAAAATTGTTGATAACATAAATGTCGTGGGTGGCCATGACCATACTTATGAGCAGGTGCATCACAGGGCCACTGACATGCTCACATCTGCACAGAGGCATGCAGCTGCTGTTGCTCGAGATCAGAGGATAACTAGCAGTGGGCCTGCTGCCGAACCACCTCTCACCCCCAGTGAGGAATTCCTCGTGAATCTTCTGATGCAGGACAATTCACAGCTGAGTGACTCACAATTTGTCTATAATGTGGGTGGAACTCCTTCTCAGTCCCAGGAAGATCTTCCAGGTAGGCTTTGTTATATGACCAGTTCAATGCTCTTGTATAGTAAAATAATTGAAATAAAAGTTACTTCTGTATCACTTGTGTTTTTTTTTGCGGGGGACTGAATATTAATAAATTGATAAGCTCAGTTTGAAGTTGTCCGTCAGTTCTTGCAAAAGTAACATGTCATGCTAATTGAGAGGAGTACATGTAGTACCTCCTGTCTTACTGTTAAATGTGATGATGTTGGCCTTACCTCTTACTTAACTTCTTTCAGGACCATCAGGAATCCAGTAATGTAGGCATCCTGCAGGTGGTAAGCCAAATCAAGTTATTTCATTACTGCAGATCAGTTTTCAGTAATCTAATGTGTCATTTTAAGCCTGTTGTGTGTATTGCTGTACTGTCTATAATAGTGATAGCACTGTTAGTTGTTTAGCATATATTGCATCATAGTAGTGCAGATATTAATGTATGCTTGTGTTTCTCCATTTTTATCACAGATTATCATGACAGTGGGAGTGTGGACCCTTTGCCACACTCCCACTGTCATGACAGTGGGAGTGTGGACCCTGTGCCACCTGATGTCAGTGTCTCATCAGACACTGATGATGATGGTGGTTAAACTGAGGCACATTCAGGGGATACACAGTTTGAATCTGACACAAAGGTTGACATCCAGCCACCCCCTTTTTTCCCCAGACACATCCAGTATGCTTACGCCAACTCAGTCCACTGAGCCCACAGATATATGACAAGTGGAGGGAGATGAGATTCAGCAGGGATGTTTTGCTACTGTGGCTACAGTGTCTGTTGAGTCCAGCCATTGCTAAAGTGTTAGTGAGGTGACACACAGGAGGGTTGATGGGGGTGCTCAAAGATGGCCTGCTGCCTCTCCTCCACTAGCTGCAGGTGTCTCTTCCAGTGTCACTCAACTTATGTTTAGGGCCATCATGAAGGCATAGGCATGTTCATAAAGGTGCTCCAGACAAATGCTCAGGGTTGTGAATGTGGCATAATCTGACATGCGTGACTGCCTCCACTGTGTCGCTGATTCCCTGGATTGGATGAATGACACATTGGAATGAGGGGTGTCTGTGATGGACCAAGGGGTGTCTGTCATGTAACAAGCAGTATCTGTGATGGAACGTCTGCTGGGAGGGGAAACGGCATCCTGGTGGGCATAGGTCAGCTACAACTGCTGAGAGCCAATGTGGTCATTCCTGATCACACTCCTGTAGTGGCAGTACTTCCTCTGGACCATTAGGGAGTGTGCTATCCACACCCAGATGTGGCAGGCCATGGGGTCGTGGTCCTGGATATTCCTATGAAGGGGTCATGTCCAGCAAACTCAGTCATGGTCAGGTAGCAGCACTCCATCTGACCTTGGGTGTGGAGGTGCCAGTGCAACTCCTGGCAGAGCCAGTTCCTGTGGCCAGGGGTGACAACAATGAACTGCTATCTCTACCATGCATGGCTCATACCTGTCCAACATACCAATATGTAGAGCTAGCACTAAATTTGGTTGTGTTCATGCAGACTCTCACACACCACTTTGACATGGAAGACTCTACATACACAAACACACACACACACACACACACACACACACACACACACACACACACACACACACACACACACACACACACACACACTCACTGACCTTTTGTGTCAGCCTAGGCCTCCTGTCCTCACCCCCCAGCACCTTGTGCAAGTGATGATAACTGTGCCATACACCATGTTTTCTCCCTTTTGGTTTCAGGGATACAAAAGCTTTGTTTCTGATGCACAGAGTGCATAGCTACATTAGTGCCTAGTATAACTGCATTTGTATTTTTGAACTGATAATTGTACCTGTCAGTTATATTTGCCTTGCCAAATGATACAGTGGATAGCATCATCATGACAGTACTTTCTAGTTTATTCTCTTGTAAGGATTGTGGAGTCAGGAACTGCAATGTGTGTCATTACTTTATAGCCTTTCTCTTTAATGTTTTTCGGTACATATGTATGATGCACATCATAGGACACACCATCACATGCAGATCTCAGGATTGTATGACAGCACTGTAGTCAAATTCATCAGAATAGTGATACAGTATAATGCTCTCTTGTGCAGAAACCTCACCAGACACATGCAGCAGCTGGACAGACCACAGGGCTTTCTCATCAAGATAACAAAAGGCTTACAATCATGACATGAAGTATGTGGATAGATTAAAAAACATTCCACTGCTATCTGTTTAGTATTGCATTACATTGTAACTGTGATTGTAACCCCATTACTTGTGGTTTAAGCACTTGGGCTTCAGGCCAGTTGTCTTACAGTATGAAGGTTTGTAGTCTACATTCTGGTGGGAGGAGAGGGTAGCCTCTGAGCTGGTAATTGCTGGTTGATTGTTTATTATGGCTGCTGTTCTAAGCCTTTTTGTTATGGTTTAAGCACTTGGCCTCCATACCAGCTATTTTACATTAGGAAGGTTTGTGGTGCAGACTCTTGTGGCAGGGGAGGTTAATGTACACCCTTCTAAGCTGGGAATTGCTCGTTGAATGCTTTTGGTGTCTTATTTCTCACTAATAAGGTTTGTTGTCTGCAATGTTGTTGGAGTATTCTACTGGATTGCTGCTTTATTTAAAATGTTTGTACTTCTGTTGGGATTGGTGATTTGCTACACTTTGGATTTGTTGGACTTCTGTGTTTTATAGCATAGACTTGATTCAGGCTTGCTGAATCTAGCTGTTTGGTATCATTAGAGCATTAAAACCAGCCCTCTTACATTAAGAAACCCACTGCACCCTTGTGGTAGAACTGTGCAGCCAAGAGCCCATCTGACTTGGGTATTGTTGGAATAAGGCTCTCTGCTGGCCTTTCCCTTATTTAAAATAGTTTAACTTCAGTTGTATTCCAGAGGTGTGTTTTTGGGTGTTTGCCCTCAGTTTACCATAGCTGATCAGAGCTTGCACTGCTGCCCTGCAAGCAAATCAGATGTTCATTGTGAAACATTGACACATTTTTGTAACCCTTGCCCTCAACAGAACAGACATATTTTGTCAGTCTTACACCAAAATCTGGTCCATCTAGGCTATTCTCTACTAGTTACTTCAGAATATGTCTTCCATAATGGATGGACAGTCTCCTACCATGTCTCCAGGCAGCCTGATGTACATGGGCATCCTGAGGAAACAGAGCAATGGCCTCATGTATAACTAATACAACATGTGAGAGCTGTATCTATGCTATGAATTTATAATCAATTCTCTCACATAACGATAAACCAGATCTCAAACATGTTGTCGACATGCACAATTCACCTGTTGCACATAAGCTCACAATACATAAACCCACATACGTGGAGGTACTCACTGGAAACCAAACTAAAGATTGGAGACCTCCCAGGTGCAAACCTACTGCACACAGTGCAAACCCAACAGAATCCACTACACATAATAATAGACACACCTGTGTCTCAGCCAATAAACACCTATGGAAAAACACCTCAAAAACAGATGTCTTGCTCATAAGTGACTCCATAGTGACACACACAGAAGTCCCCCTCACCAGGCTGGGCAAGGAGGTCACAGTCAGCTGCCTGACAGGTGCCAGGGTCTGTCAGATCATTCACGCACTCATGTCTGTCAACAACAAGTACTGTTATGACTCTGTCATAGTTCATGTTGCAGTGAATGACTGGAGACATACCTCACTATACTATATGAAGGTGCTTGCTTCCCCCATAGGGACCTTTTTAGGCAATGTCATGAAAAGTCCCAAAGTAAAAGAATTCACCACAGACAAAATTAAGTTTATGCTGCTTAATGCAAGGAGTGTAAGTCAGATATTGCACTCATTGGAAGAATACCTTACCTTGGAAGATGCCCATGTCTGTGTAGTCACACAGATATGGTTCAAGGCCGCAGAGATCACACTGGCCATACAGGGGTACAATGTCTTCCAGACATTCACACATCAAAACAAGCATGAAAGAACCAATGGCAAGGTGTATACATCTTCATTAAAGACAAATACACAGCAAGACTGGTCAAAGAGTATGACTCTGTAATGGTACTCCAATTCCAGATAACTGTATGTAGATCCCCATGCAATATAATTGATAGCTACAGGTCCCCCACTCTGAACCATACGGATCACTTTTCCTACTTGGACCTAATTCAGTCACTCACTAGACAGCCAAACACCATGGTCATTTGTGATTTCAAATATCCTTCCATTAATTTGGAGTCATATATGTGCACAGATACACTCACCCTAAGATTTCTGGACTTTGTTAATACACATGCTGTGTAACAGATAGTTTACACACCCACAAGAGGTTTGAATGTCCTAGACTTAGTACTCACCAACATAGTGGTTCTCTGCACTAACCCCTGTGTGTTGGTCCCCCTGGTCAGGTCAGATCACAATTCAATTTTGTTCACATTCACAATCTTACCCAACACCCTCTCAAGAGCAGAAAGGATGAAACATTTCTCCAAAGCAAACTATGGGTTCCTATTTGATGCTGTAAAGAGTTGCAAACCCCCTGCTACCACTGTCAACAATGACTGCTACACAAATTGCCTGTATAAACAGCTATACAAACATATAGGGTTGGCTGAATGTGAATAGCTAAAAACAAGTTCATTACAGAAAACAAGCCACCCTACTGTGCATCAAGCATACATAGATTATACAGCAAGTGGAAGAAAGTAATGTTTAAAAATAAGAGGGAAATGACTCAGCAGAGGAAGGATACCCTCTGCAGCTTAAACATGGAAATTATCTTCAAATGTCCTCTAAAGCCACGTACAAACAATACTAGTTAAAGGTAATTAGGAGGCCTTCTTTAACTACATCAGATATCTAAAAGTGAAGGCCCAGATCTGTGTCCAACTAGTACTGGACATTACAACTCATACTGACCCTGAGGACATCGTTGACCTGCTACCAGACAGTTTGTGGCACACTTCACCCCCCTTGTCCCCACCAGATGTACCCCAGAGCATACTTGTCACCAGTCCTTTATCTAGTAGCATCCTATGGACCTAAGGTGATATCTGCCTGGGTTCCAGGCCAGTGTCTAATCCTGGTCTGGTGGGATGGTTGTATATGCAATAATCTGATATAGCTGATTACATCAGCATTGTCTGTTGAGCATATGGTGATAACAGTATCTTGCATGCTGGTATAAAAGGATCTCTGTAATGTCAAGTAACATCTGTCTCACACACACAGTTTACTGCAGTGAGAACAGAGCAGCTACCTATTTAAATACACACACTACAGAACACAGTGCTATATGCAAGCACCACAACACATGTCTGACATTTACATGTTTGCAGGTCATCTTATAGTGAATGACATCAGCAGGAAATGTGGGGAACAACAGGTTGTGAGGTCTGCATAGGCACATAGATTCATAGGTTCATATGAGGCCAGTAGCCTAGCTGTAGAATGTGTTCTAGATATGTAGAAGCCTAGTTGAGTAAAAACACAAGTATCTATATTGAGGATAGTTGGATGTTTGAGTTTAGCAGACCAAGGTTGTCAGCACCACTAAATGTCTCTGTCTATGAGGGAGCACACAACATTATATATTACACTTTGTAGTCTGGTTGATAATATATGTGTGTAAAAAATACAGAGACCCCAGGGTTTTATTGCTTGGGTGGGGTGGACAACAGATCTATGTATTGTGAATATATGATGTACACTGAAAAAAGTGCCCGAAAAAAATGATCATATGTACAGACGATTAGCTGAATTTGGACTGTCATACCTCCAGAGAGATAGACAACAACATAATCATGTCGTATAGCCAATTGGACTGAATCAAATGTGCCAAGTAGACCTGCGTGAGACATGGAGAGCTATGTATAGGACAATTTTTTGGGACAGGTGGCATATTTTTTTTGAAGAGAGGGAAGAATGTTGGGGAAAGGACACAGGTATGTCTGAGGCAGGTAATTTGGCAAGGTGAGGAAGCAATTGCTGATAGGACATACAAGTCAAGAGACAGGGATGGTGAAGAACATAAGTGGTGGGTGAACACCGTGGTTGTGGTAGGGGGTTGGACCTTGCAAACCATGCATGGCAAGCTGGGTGACAGTGAGAATCAAGTCCTCACCACTGGACTGTCATCACTGTTACCTCTCTGCACTGATGGCTGCAGCATCTGACATCTGCATCTCTTTGTGTTATTCAGTACAATGATGGAGAGCAGTGTTTCCATCTGGAGTAGGTGTGTGATCACAGTGGTACACGATCCTATGAACCATGTCTGGCATTTCTTCTCAGGTGATAAAATCATTGCATCTGCCATTGCTCCCAGAGGGAACCACAGGCCTGTCATCCAGGGCAGAAGTACCTGAGGGGCTAGGTAGTGCAGGGGCAGCACAAGGGGTGCTACCAGGTTGTGGTTCAGATGTGTTGAACCTTGGTGCCATACCCAGTGGAGTGGGGCAGGTGGATCCCATGGGCCAGGCCTACCCTGCTGTGTTGTGTGGAAACCCCCCCAATAATAATAATAATAAAAAAAAAAAAAAAAAAAAACAAAACAAACAAAAAAAAAACTAAAGAGAAAATAAGGGTTAGGGTTGGAAATTGCATGTCTTATTTTCTTGTTTAGGCTGTTGAGGGTGGGCTTCCAGTTCTGGATTCTCACTTTTGTATTTGTAGAGAGCAGCTTCTTTTGCTTACTGCATAGCCTAGTAATGATAGACGTGTGGCTGTCCAGGACAAAATAGTGTCCCACAGGCTGCTGTGAAAGGCTCACTGTAAAGTCCAACAGCTCACACACACACACACACACACACACACACACACACACACACACACACACACACACACACACACACACACACGCACACAGCTGACTACAGTGAGAATAGAACCTCTATCTAAGGTCTCAGACTACAGAACACAGTACTTATCACACATGCCACAGCACAAATTTTTTTTTTGTTAGGACTGCAGGTGAACTTATAGTAGATGAAATCGGCAGGCCATGTGGGAGACAAGAGGTTGGGAGGCCTGCATGGAATGTATGTGTAGACTTGTGCAAGTCTCTAAACATTGGCAATCCATGCCATTGAAGAAGTAACTGTGGGATGCACACATCTGGTCTTCTGTATAGACACACACACACACACACACACACACACACACACACACACACACACACACACGCGCGCACGCACACACACACACACACACACACACACACACACACACACACACACACACACACACACACACAGAGACAGCTGAATACAGTCACACATGCCATACCACAAATTTGATTTTGTTAGAACTGCAGGTGAACTTATAGTCGATGACATCAACAGGCCATGTGGGAGACAAGAGGTTAGAAAGCCTGCATATGTACATTGCTTCATAGTGTCATCTGAGCCTAGTAGCCTAATAGCAGTGGGCTGTTTAGAAGCTTAGCTGTGTAACAACACAAGCACCCTTATTGAGCATACTTGGCTGTTTGAGTTTTGCAGATCAAGGCTTTGAGCACCACCAAGTGGGCCTGTCCATGAGTGAGCACACAACATTATGTATAACACTTTGTATTGTGGTTGATATATGTGTAGAAAAGGTAATGAGACCCCAGGGTTGTAGTGCTTGGTTGGGATAGTCTGGGGGAAAACAAATGGATGTATTATAAATAACATATATTATTATTATTATTAGTAGTATTATCATAACATATATTATTTTATACTATATTATTCCCTTAGTTTGCAACATTTCCACATGTAGTTTTATGTCATGCAAATGAAATGGAAAATAAACAGCAATAATAAAATATATTTACTATTCCATAGCACAATGAGCATTGGATTAGCATGATGGTTAACAAGGTGTACACGCATGGAAGCTAGGCCTGTTTGCGTGCAGGGGAGTTGTGCACAAACACAAGGTGCATTCCTAATGCTTTTTTATATTCCCCGGTCCCATCTGTACTCCAGGCTGGCTTTTTGCGATGGTTAAGATAATTAATTGAATGTATCCATTTTCTATTTTGTGGGTGTCTGCTTTCTAGGAAATCTGACTTTCCCCTGTTTTCTCAATGTTGCGCATTGCTCAAACAAGATATGCTTAGCCAATTTTTTTAAGACAGGATGCATAGTGCAAAACTGGAATTAAACAAAGACAAATAGGAACAATTACTAAAACTAAGGAACACATACACAAAATCTGTACAAGCAGAGCAATATTTGATAGTACACATCACACGTTTCTACATTGGTCAGGATTTGAATCCTCACACCAATACAGCTTCAGATAATAAGAGGGATGCCTTAGTCCTCTTGGCTGAGCAAACAGTTTTGCATCACAAAAATGGAAAATCATTTTTTACACAACCAACTGCATCAGAATGTACACTGCTTTCAAACCATTGGCTGTGATTTGTGCATTTAATTCTCTTTACTATATTTGGACTTAGAGCAGTTAGTGTTCACACAACCTGTCATAATTATGCTTACATATATATGGCTCTCTGTTACCTTTCTTTGTTTCTTAATCATTAATCAGTTATCTAACACATGCACTGTGTACGCCATTCTATATAATTAACCTTAACATGTGAGAGGATATTAACTGAGAATAATATGACATGCAGTTGCCAACCAATGAAGTCCAGGTCGGATGGTACTGTTCTTTTGGGGGTAGCACAGCTGAATTACTGTTATGGCAGGAATAACAGTAGACTCCTCTTTTGGGGGTGGGAGGAAAGCTCAGTTTATTTTATGACACAAACAAGTCTGAAGTCTGAAACTGCAATGTGTATCATCACTTTCTAACTTCTGTCTTCAATGATTTACCAGCACAAAGCTATGGTACCAAACTGAGGCCATGCAGGGAACACATACCTCTCAACCTGGAAACAACAAAAATCTGGACAAGGCCCATGAAAAGTAGGTACAAATCTATACACTGATTAGCATACAATTTGCATATGCAATTACATAACCCCACCCACTCCAATGGAATTGTGAGATACAAGCTTTCAAATGCAAACTGAAGAACAGACAACCAAAATATGGCACCAGAGTCCCCCTGCAGCCATTCCAATGTCCCATTACCTGACTATTTCACCTCATTTACCATAAACACTAATGTGCATACTGCTTTACTTCTACAATGATTATTTGCATTTTATATTTACATTTTGTAGCACAATGCACAGGCACTAATAGACATCTGCTAAACAAAGCAATACTGTCTCACAATGAAAACAGACTTAGTATTAAAACTTCTCTGCCCTTGAAAGTCGCATTCATTGAAACAGCATCGAAACCCACACCACATCCAAAGAAAATGCATCTGGTCAGTGGTGGATAAAGATTATCTTTGGGCTGTTTTCAAATCATAGGCCCCTAGCACACAAAACAAGAAACATACATGTGTTCTTTGATACACCTTCCTGCCTTTATTAAATTATATTCCTTGTATAATACAACATACTTGTTAGACTTAGAGTACATTTTAAATTTATTGTTTGAACATTTTTCTAGTAGGCAATGAAAGAAAACCAATAATGACAAAACTGCCCAATTCAGAACATTTCCATAATAAAAGTCTACTTCCACACACACATTATATATATATAGATATATATATAAATATAGATATAAATAGAATGACAATAATCATCATATAACTATAAAATCGGTCATCATGAAGATTTCCAACTAGTAGAAAATAGTCTGACCATCTAGTGTTTTTCTTATACTTGTTTTAATAACCTAACTTACACCGATATCATCAGTTTTATGCTGAGCTGCAGACTTATGAATGCTTAAACCTGATTATTATTTTGATTTCTCATACATGCATATTATTTTTCAATAAATAAGAGCTTACAACATTTAAATGCATATGAAAATGTAACTCACAAAAGAAAAAGTGCTGTATTTTTACATGAAATGCCCAAATTAACTGCAATCAACACTTAGCTAAAATGTTGTAAGCAGCTGAAAAAAAACACAAATTATTCCTTGGGTATAGTATATTACCTGAAAATCTAATATTACTTGCAGTATATGTGAAAACATGAAGAGATGTGCATAAATTTGTCTCTAGGAAGTGGTAGGATAACTAAAAGAATTTTATTATAACCATTAAAACTACATTTAATAAATACATTGATGCAAGTTTTCTTCATAATCTGAACAGTGATGACTTGCTCTTTACTTGTTATTTGTAGAAAACATGAACACTTATTTTTCAAATATACATCTTTAAAAAAATGTGCATGAGTAAGGACTGCAATTATGTGTCTTATGTTAAGTTATGGGAAGAAAACTCTATTAGAAATATAAACCAGCAGAAAGACTTTCTTCCAAAAAATAATATTTCAGAGTAAATAAGCAGCAGAAGAGAAGGTGTTCTTCCCGCTCACAGCAGATTCA
The DNA here is from genome assembly GCF_019279795.1 of Protopterus annectens. NCBI lineage: Eukaryota > Metazoa > Chordata > Ceratodontiformes > Protopteridae > Protopterus > Protopterus annectens. Next base: position 1,869,014,044 of record NC_056737.1, read on the forward strand.
TGCAGAAAGCAGCAGCAGTTGTTTCCTTCCCGCTCATGCGTGTTCCAACAACACTGGAAATATGCACGAGTTGAGCTCGATTCCGACAGGCTGACAGAGCTGACATCATCATGCACATGATGATGTCAGCTCAAAATGAGGAAAAAATCAAATTTTAAAGAAGAAGCTGGTAAAATTGAAAATGAAGGGTGATAGCTGCCAGGGTTACCAGCATACACATTTAAGATAATTCCCTGGGCATTATACACGACTTGGTAGTTGATGGAGTGGTATCCCTTATGGTTAATGCAGATTTTACCCTGCTCACTAGGTGGTGCCTTAATGTGTACATGAGTGCAATCTATAGCACCCGGTACTTCAGGGTAGTGCTCTACATGACAAAACAGTTCCATATTGCTGCCCTGTCTTCAGAAGTACAGGGAAAAATATGTGCTCACTGGCATGTATGAACATAGCATCCAGAAATTGGTGGAAGATTCTGGAGGCTGATGCCTGTGGCACACCTATCATGTCCCCATTAGTCTTTGAAAGGTACCAGTATTCCTACAGGCTGACAGAGCTGACATCATCACGCACATGATGATGTCAGCTCAAAATGTGGAAAAAATAACATTTTGAAGAAGACACTGGGAAAATTGGAAATGAAGGGGTGCCACATGGGGATTGTGGCACCCCATTATTTGACCCCAAAACACATTAAAGACCATGTAATTCAGTGCAGTTGGGAGGTATGAGGGAAAATTAGAATTCTTCAGAGGGCTGACTATGTGAATCTTTCATGCCTGATGCCTACTAATTACTAATGGACAAATATAAGTATCTGGTGTGACATGTTAAGGTACTTTCTGTACAAATCCACCACTTTTTGTTGCTTAATATACCAAGTTAGGAAATACAAGGATATGCCATAATATTATTAAAGAATACACTCTCTGTTCAGGACTTGCGTTACAAATGCAGCAGTTGACACACCTTTAGTGCAGGGCTGAGTCTGTCTGACGCAAGCACTGCACAACCAATACATGGGGAGATGAAGGCTGTGTGAGTTGCATGGCATCAATTTTACTATATGTATGTGAGTAGGAGAAAGGTATTAGGTCACTAGATGGTCAGTGAATGTGCTATGCATTGTCTCTTAGCCAAAACAAGGCCATATTGAACATGCCTACATCTACAGGGACAGAAGCTAGGGGTTCCTTCTTTGAGACTTCCTGTGACTGTGGCTGTGATGACCTAGGTATTGGTGGAGGGATGCCTGCCCCTTCTCCTTGCTGATCCAGCTGCAGCTGTTTCTTCAGGATCAGTATGTGGAGCACAGAACATGCAGATGTAGAATAGCTGCAGCAGCCCCTAGCATCATGTCAGTTAAAATGTCCTTGTCTCTACTTCAGTGTTATTGAAGGATAATGGGAAAACCAGAACGTAGGCTACACAAATACTTTATACATTGTTGAATAGCTCCACCCTGTTGGATTGGTTGATTAACATGAAACTCACCTGTTTATGATATAACTTGCATCTATTAAACACACCTGTTACTTGCTCATGACTGCACTGTGTGCAGCTATGTGCACCTTCGTGCACCTCCACACACCTTTGCATAAATAAGGTAAGCATAGGCAAAATTGATCTTTCCTCCATTCTTGGGATATAGTGTGCAAACATGGACCATAAAAAGTGAAGAAAATGTTGCACACCCTGGAGTCAAACCCAGGACCCTCTATATTACAGCCCTAACAACTACATGTGCTGCCACAGGAATAGCTACCTAACAATACAGAAAAACCTGCCATTCATTCCTCTGTTTCTTGTGGTTGCACTAAGTGTCACATTGTGCAAACAAGGACAAAAATTAAAAAAATAAATTTTAAATTAATGAGATCAAATATGATGCATTTTAGCAAACAATAAAGAGGGTGACACACAACTTAGGAATTATACACTACTTACATACACTTTCACCCTTCACAGCCCTACATGTTCACCTCTGCAAGTGTAACTTGACACACACCCCAATGTCAGCATTCATTGTTGCCATTCATTCAACATGAACACTGTGGAAATCTCTACACAAAGTGAACAGCACTACATGGTTACTCTTTTTGTTAAATAATTCTAATGAGTTTTGCCCTCATTTACATCTTCACTGTGCTGACAGCCTGGAATCTACATGGCTAACCATGTAGGCAGGGAGACTGCACAGGAGCCCAATGCTGTAACAGATGAATACTGTAATCCATCAGCTATACCATGCATATGCTTATATTACAGCATAATACTCTGTTTCATGGAGGCTTACACATTTTAGAAGCCTGCAATACATACAAGTATATTCTTCATTTGGGGGTGGGAGAGCAAAGCTGCATTTATGTCACGGCATTTAAAATGACATTACTATGATTGTTACACCCTGTGCAATTAGGTCAAAATATGTGTGGTGTTACATGTTAAGGGCAATTTTGTACAAATGTAAGAGCTTCTACTTGCTCTTGTTTCCATGTAGACTAATTTCCGTGGCTGTACCATAACGTTTGGAATACATGGCCAACACAAACACAGAATCTACACAGTTGTTTTACAGGATATTGAATTGCTCCACTGTCTTGATTTGCTTCAATAGCATAAAATTCAACTAATTATGCTGTAATTTGCATGTCACAAAAGTTTCCATATTTATGGGTGAGTGCTTGCCAATGCTTACCATTACACATAGTTTACTGAATCTAAAAGTTTTTGCTCCCATGTATGCATTGTGCCGCAACACCCAGACAGTAAAAATTATCATGTAAGCTTTATTGAGTCTTCCTGGATATTTTTATCCTATGGAATAGATCCGAGGAGGATTTGCATTGATTTAGCACTTTTATTAACAGTATCACACAGTTCTTAAGATTTACACACTTGCTCTCCAAAGACCAGATAGATTACTTCGATGGTACTATTTTAAAACAAAAAATTACTTTAGTTCTACTATCTACAGAAAATTTACATTTAGTAATGCATATTTACATTTCAACAATTTTCACCTGGCTTTGCACAAAAAATGTTAATTAAGGGGCAATTTATTAGGTTTACTAGGCTGCTTACTGAAAAAAAAGTTATCACTAATGCTTTATGATAGAAGATACCCTAAGAAACTGTTGGAGAAAATAGGTGTTAATATTGTATCTGAGTGGGGTGTTGAAAACACGCCCTTACTTGGGTCACAATGCAGTATGACTGAACTAGTAAAAATACAAGTGATTATTGTAAATGGATACCTATGGACACCAACTCTTTGAAAAAAAAGCTTTATTGTTACAATATAATACCACTGCCCAAGAAATAAAAAAAACAATTATCAAAAACAATTGGAATATTTTCAAGGCAAATGATGGATGATATTTTGAACATATTAGGGGAAGCCCCCTGTTTGTTGACTTGAACAATTTAACTCCCCCTACTGGAACAAGAAAGTGTGGTTATTGTAAACAATGCAGCTACATTTTAGAGACCGGTTGTATAAATTTGGTTATAGGGGGTTGTACTTAAAGTAGCAATACTGCCAACTCATGGGTGGTATACCTGGACAAATGTGTCACATGTTCTGCATTCTATACAGAAAAAAAACAGATAGGATGTTGAGAAAATGGATTTTCAAGCATAGCTATGATATAAAAATGAAGATTACAGCAACACACTATATAAACATTCCACGATATGCAAACATTTTAGTAAGTTCGTTTTTATCAGACTAGAATGCATTGTTGCGATCCCTAGTGGGGGAGTCTGAGAAACCCATTTAGAATACAAAGAGTTCCTCTGGCAATTTAAGTTAAATGCCAGAGTAGAGACAGGTCTAAATAAGAATATTTCTATATTACCAGTGATGAAACTAAGAGCTACTAAATTGTAATTTTTATATTTTATCAATTAATGCTTACACTAACATTTGTTCTATTTCAAGATGTTTTATGGGCCAATTAGATCAGTATTTAACATCAACGATAATCTGAATGAACGATATCCAAACTGCCCAAGATGTTAAAAGCAGGTTTATTCCAAACGCATAAAAACAGTGAACACTCCAAAATAGCAGCACCAAAATCACCAATAACCCAGGTTTCGTCCCAAGGAAATGACTTCATCAGATTGGTGACATAGTACCACTAATATATACTAAAACACATTAAACAATTACACTTAATTGACACTTAATTAATTTAGTTTGAGTTGAAAACCAAACCCTAAAAGCACCAGCTTCTGCCTATGTTTGCTTCATTGATTTACTTTTACAAAGTTAATACATACTACATAAGCCTAGCTATGGTGTATGTATAAAATAATATACGTGCCTGAAAAATATATATATAAAAAATATAAGTCATCCTACACTTGTGTATATAGTTATTTATTCTAAAAGCATGTGTATTGTGTGTATGTAAATGTTAATTTAAAATTTAAAACAATTTTTTTGTTGTTACAATTACTTCAATATGTATATAGAATATATAAATAATAACCTCTTCACACACTACTGATATTCAACAGTTAAAAATTTAATATTTTGAATATTTCTTATTTTAAGCCAAGGCTTGATTGAAAGAAATTCATTCAAGCCTGGGTTATTACATGCGTCCAGCCTAAGTTGCCAGATAAGCTCGCTCATGTCTAAATGGAACTGAATAATTCTACCTTGTAGGTCATAAATCACCTGCTGTATCACACAAAACTTAAAGGTGTGACTACCATTGGTCATAATGTGTCTCGCTAGGGCATTTACAGATTTTTTATGTTGTATGTCTAACATATGTTCTTTTATCCTATCCCTAAACCTTCTACAGGTTTTTCCAACATAGAATGCCCTGCATTGTTGACACTTAGCCAAATACACCACATTTTTAGTAAAACAATCAAAATGACCATTAATTACAATGTCACAGTTGTTAACAAAAATTTTTTGTCCCGTTGTCCAAATATGTTTACATGTAGTGCATCTTCCACACTTATAGTTACCTTTGGGTTTATTACTAATGTTATTGCTGTCGGCCATACCCTTTCAAAAATATCTTTCAATGACCAATCCTTTCTATATAGAAATTTAGGCTTAAGTAAAAAAAGCCTTTGTTCCTCCTTGTGTTTGTGAAAAATATCCCAATATTTCATAGCAATATTGACTATGAACTCAATGTCCCTGTTGTACCTTAAAATATATAAAATGGTGTCATTACCAAATGTATTATGCTCCCTATGGTGGGTAGAATATCCATACTGATCTACGTCCGATAATATAATTGGAACCATAATCTTGTTGTTCCTTTTAAAAACAATTTCCTTTTTCAGGTCTTCACATAACCTGTTTGGGTACCCTCTATTGAGAAACATTCCTATTACAGAATCTAATTCGTTCTCAAAGTCCACAGTATCACTAACCATTTGTACTACTCGGACCATCTGCCCTTTAACTATGGCTTTCTTCTGATGGTTGGGGTGCCAACTATCGTAATGTAAATACGAGTTTGAGAAGGTAGGTTTCCTATATATAGTTGATTTCACTCTATGTTCTTTCTTGTCATATATTAAACTAACATCCAAAAAATCTATCTTCTCAGTATTGGTTGAGTGTGTGAACTTCAAAAACCACACGGTATTGTTGATGTAATCTATAAAGTTGTCTAATAATAGTTTGTTTCCTGTCCAAACAATAAAAATGTCATCCAAAAATCGCATATATATATTTATGTATGGACTATATTCACTTTTGTGTACATACTCTCTTTCCCAATAGGCCATGATATAATTGGCGTAGATGGGGGCACAAGCTGCCCCCATGGCTACGCCATGAGATTGTTTAAAGTAAAGACCATCAAAATATAGGAAATTGTTTTTTAATACTAGTTCCATTAGCCTGACATATGTGTTAACTTCATCTTGTTCATAGACCCCAGTAACATAAATCTGTTCTTCCAGCCATTCTAACCCCACATCATGTGGAATCACACTAAATAAATTACAAACATCTATGGTTACGAAATAAAACTTTTTTGGTATATCCCAATGTTTAATGGTTTCTAAAAAATGCCACGAGTCTTTAACTAAATGTGGTGTAACTTCAAGGCCCTTCTTTAATTTATGGTCCAAAAATTGGCTAATAAAACTCACTTTGCTACGTTTCCCATCAACAATTGGTCTAAATTTAACATTACTTAGTCCTTTATGGATTTTTGGTATTCCAAAAATAGCACTTACAACAGGATATTGATTCTGCATGAACTCATACTCACTTTCAGTAATCTCACCTTGGAATACCATATCATCCAAGACAATATCTATCTTCTGATAGGCTATGTTGATTTCATTTATACTAACTTCACTATAATTCTCTTCTAACAACATAGACATCATGATACTATAGTAATCTTGCTTATTAGCCACCACAACCCCGTTGCCCTTATCTGGCTTCATTATGCGTATACAATCCTTGTTACCAATAAACTTTAATATATTATACTCATCTTTTGTGAGATTAAGTTTACTTTCTTGCTCTCTATGTCTGTAATGTTCCCTATATTCACACTCACAAATATGTTCAAACATTGCCACATCTGGATTCATAACAGGGTTAAAAAGGCTGGATTTTTTTAATATTCTGTCATCCATTCCATGACTATTGTCAATTAAGTCCAACTCAGCATTCAACTTAAGGTTCATTTTTCGAGTAAAGAGTTTTAGATCTATTAATGAATCAACAATATTCCCCCTTCTACTTGGCACAAAGTTAAATCCTTTTGACAAAAATCAGCATGTTTAGTGCTAAGTTCAATATTAGAATAATTGTACACTTTAAAATCATTCTTTGTATTTGTTATAATTTTAGGATTACTTAAAATGCCTTCACCGTAAACTGTGATAGTTGAAATGATGTCCCCCTGTGATAATTCCTCATAGAAATTCACTATACTCTCTACATCTGCTTGTTGACCTATATCTACCTCAGATGTATTGTGTACTAAACTCGAATATTGGTCCACTGTTGTTACATCAATATTGTCAGAATTAAAGACCAATTCTTGGTCTGTATAAGTGTCAGGCCCTGTATTGTCACTGTTTACATGCTTTTCGTGCAAATTGGGATCGTTGGGTAACAAATGTATACTTACATTCAGTAAACTAGATTCACAAGTAATATTCCCATCAATTGTAACATTCGTTATTTCCATACTGTCTCGCATATCATTGTTAGTATAGTTGAAAGAACCATTAACTTCATTATGAGTTTCCAAAATGTAACCCCTGCCTTCCCCATTTACAATCAAATAATCAACAAAATTTGCTGTATTATGTGCTACAACGTTAAATGCATCATTGTTTATGTCCAACACAGAAAACGTTCTACTGGCGTTACTATTACATATTGTCTTATTTTGTAATTCAACTTCATTGGAATGCGGCGCATTGCCGTGGTCGCCAAAAGTTTTAGAAAGTGCGTTTACCTTTGTCAGCGTACTAGGTATATTAATCACAGATGTAATTTCACCTTTGTGAGCGATATCAATCTCAAAAAACGTGTTTACTGCCGGTTGGTAGTTTTTGTCCATCCCTTTGGTTGGCAACTCGCATGTTTGTTCTTTGCTCGCGCTCCCATCCAAACTGCTTCCTGATCCTTGTGGTTGGTTTCTTGATTCCGTAGGCGTTCCGAATGCCTTAGGCCCTCTCCTAAAGGATCCTCCTCACTTTGATGACAGTAGTTGTTGTCAGGTAATTGTCCACGCTCGATGACATCATCGCGTCTCCTCCTCCGGTGGGCTGGATTATCTGAATCAGTAACCCTGACTGTTTCCTTGTTTTGAAACGGATAAATACGCCCTTCCTTATACACTTGAATGTCTCGTTGTATTTTGGATAGTTTTTTGTTGTAAATTGCCTCACAGCTTTTGTCAATGTCTGCAATTAAATGGACATAATCATCATAATGGTGCACAAACAACAGGTCTTGAGTTATGTTGGTGTTTAAATCATCAAGTTCATCTAGCAGTTGGTCTACTTTTTTGTTGTTATGTTTTATCATTAACCCCAATATTTTTATACCAGTTTCATCAAATAGTTGGTGTAAATCATGTAACATATCCGGATTGTTGTCACATCCATTGGGGTAACGCCAGACCCGTAGGCCCTTAGGTACCATCCTTAATTCTACGTTCCTTTTAAGATAACTATTTTCAATATATGTTCTCTTTAACTTGAATAATTTTTTCTCAGAAATGGCCATTGATTCTGTTAAAGTTCTTACTTGCACATTTTTCCTTTTCAACATAGGAACACTGTCTTGTTGGAACTCATATTGATTTTCTTTCCATTTTGCCTTAAATTGCAGTAACTGTGTGTTTTCCGAAATAGTGTTAGTTTTACCCTTGTCTGCACAGTCCAAATCACCATTCTCACTAGTGCCTGTCCTCACAGTTTTGGTAAATACAATTTCTGGTGTACATTGTGTTAAAGGCAGACCCAAACTGCTGCCTGAAACTGGTAAATGCTCGGAATGCTCAGAATTTCCCCTTTCCATCAATTTTTGTATTTGAACTGTGTGCTCACCCAACTGTTCATGAATGCGTTGGAGCATACCCATGATGTCAGCAGCTGGTGTACCGTCCTCCATTTAGAACCAACTGAGAACCAAGAATTGTACTGGATAGTACTAACTTCAACGATAATCTGAATGAACGATATCCAAACTGCCCAAGATGTTAAAAGCAGGTTTATTCCAAACGCATAAAAACAGTGAACACTCCAAAATAGCAGCACCAAAATCACCAATAACCCAGGTTTCGTCCCAAGGAAATGACTTCATCAGATTGGTGACATAGTACCACTAATATATACTAAAACACATTAAACAATTACACTTAATTGACACTTAATTAATTTAGTTTGAGTTGAAAACCAAACCCTAAAAGCACCAGCTTCTGCCTATGTTTGCTTCATTGATTTACTTTTACAAAGTTAATACATACTACATAAGCCTAGCTATGGTGTATGTAAAAAATAATATACGTGCCTGAAAAATATATATATAAAAAATGTAAGTCATCCTACACTTGTGTATATAGTTATTTAGTCTGAGAAACCCATTTAGAATACAAAGAGTTCCTCTGGCAATTTAAGTTAAATGCCAGAGTAGAGACAGGTCTAAATAAGAATATTTCTATATTACCAGTGATGAAACTAAGAGCTACTAAATTGTAATTTTTATATTTTATCAATTAATGCTTACACTAACATTTGTTCTATTTCAAGATGTTTTATGGGCCAATTAGATCAGTATTTAACAGCCTAGTATATTGTTTTTAATAAATTTAACACTTTCAATATGCTCACATTTTGAAGTGTTTGTATTCAATTTCAATTTTACAAAGAATTTTGTATATTTTAAATAGATTATTTACTTAATACTACATTTTACTTTATTTCTGGTAGATATTAACTGTAGTTACTATAAGATGAATAGTATTTTTAGACCAGATGGCATAATGGTTAAAGTCTTCCCTGTCATACACAATGTACAAGGATTGATCCTGACCTCCTACCAATGCCTGTTTAGGGTTTGGATATTCTCCCTGTGTCTCCCTGGGGTTCCTCCTACCTCCAAAAAGGCATGCAAAATGCTTCCATCTCAAACTCACCTAAGAATGGAGCTGTAGACAGCAGCGCAGACTCCAGATGGTGACCTATGGGGGATGAGTTGAATAGACCTAACAGCTTTGGCCATCTACTGTGGTGTCCATTATCCTCAAGACAGGAGAATATGGATCACAGACTGTATGTAGTGGCAGGAGCTACTTGACTGAGTAAAAATACTTTAGGTGATCTGATCAAGTTGACTAATATCATCAAATGGGTGTGGGTATTTACCTGTGATAAGTTGGTTGAAAACCTGGCCTACTCTGACCTACTAATGGTGTAAGGGGTGTATGTGCCCTGTTGGCCAGTGTGTGCCCCTCATAAAGTCCAGCAGCCCTGGATCAATAAGTTACTGGACAGCCAGTGACGAGTTGCCCAACTTGGGCTCCCTGGGATAGCTCTCTTGAGTGAAGGCTGGACTTAAAACCAATCAACCTGCCAAACATGAACTATGAATTGTCCCACTCAATGTAGATTCACGGAAAGGATGAGGCTTGCATATGGATGGCATGATGGTAAGAAGGAGGCTGGATATCCTATGCATCCAGGAGACAAGGTGGAAGGGCAGTGCAGCAAACCCACATGACTTGGGATCTAGAATTTACTATTCAGTATGAGGACAGGCTAGAAAGGGTATGGGAACTGTGGTGAGAGAGAAGCTTCTGAAGGCAGTGAGGGATGTAATCAGAATTAGTGGCTAACTCATGTTAATCAGACTGGAGTGTAATTACAGAGCAATATTCATAATCTTATCCTATGCCCCACTACAAGGTTGTGATAGTGAGGAAAAAAGTGCAATCAGACAGTAGTTGCAGGACCTGCTAGATGAAGCAGGGCAGCCTGAATTGGTGTTGATACTGGGTAACCTGAATGCATGTATTAGGACAGACAAAACAGGATATGAAGACTACCTGGGATCACATGGGTGGGGCGACAGGAATAAGGAAGGAGAGGCCATTCTAGACTTCTGTTTGGCAAATGGCTTCATGGTAGCCAACACATGGTTCAGAAAGAGAGACAGTCAGAAGATCACATACAATAGTGGCCAACATGCAACTGAGGTAGACTTCCTCCTAGTAAGGAATGAGCACTGGGGTAAAATTAGCAATTGCAAAGTCAGCACACAGCATAAACCACTGGTTGCCACAACCAGCTGCAAGCATTGGTCAGAGAAGTCTCTAAGGTCAACAGAGACCAGGCTGAAGACCTGGAGGCTGACTGGAGAGAAAGCAGACCAGTTTAAGGAATTACTCAGGGCTCTAGCACCTCAAGAAAAAGTGAAAAATAGGTGAATTTGAAGAAGAAAGGCAGCACCTCAAAACAGCATGTGTAAAGGCTACAAAACAGATATGCAGTCAGGCCAGATATGGAAATAAGGTAGATAAGGAAAGCTGGTGGTGGAATACAGAAGTCCAGGAAGTCATCAAAAGAAAGAAGAATTACAGGAAGAAGTGGGAGATAGAAAAGACAGACCAGGCTAGGAAGGAATACTGGTTGGCTAACAAAGAGGCTAAGAGAGGAGTTGCAATAGCAAGGAACACGGCATCAGATGCACTCTACCAACTTTTGGAAAGTGACTGGGTGGATGGCACAAAGATACTCTATCAGGTTATAAGGCTAAGACAGAAAGATAAAGAATATAGTCAGAAACCTTTAACAAGGGTTGCCAGCAACAACCTGCTCACCAGTCCACAGGACATCAAAGGCAGATGGATGGAGTAATTCCAGCAGCTTCTGAATGAAGAAAACCTCATAGAAGCTGTACTATTCCCAGATACAGCCTATGGTAAGAGAAGAGGAGGAGCCTACACTAGAAAAAGTAAGAATGGCACTAAGGAAAATGAAGTCAGGGAAAGCAGCAGGCTCAGATATGATCAAGGCATTGGGTGAGATAGGTGAGAAATAGATCCTGAGAGTACTTATAGCAGTATGGAGAGAAAGGCATGTCCCTGATGACTGGAGAATAAGCATACTTGTGCCAGTGTTCAAGAACGAAGGGGACATTCACAACTGTTGTCAGTACAGAGGTATCAAACTCCTATTACACTACATGAAAGTTCTGGAGAGGGTGACTGATATACAAATACACAGAGTAGTAGAAAATAAGATGTGAAGTGAATGGTTTGCATTCAGATAAGGATGCAGCACAGTGAGACAGATAGTTGATTAGAAGCTAGAAATGAGTACAGAGTACAACTGGTCATTCCTAGACTTGAAGAAGGCATATGACAAGTTCACAAGAAAGATGATTTGGGCAGCCCTGCAGTGGTTCAGAGTCTTGGAAACATTAGCAGAATTATTGCAAGCTATGCACAAAGACCCAGTGATGCATGTATGAATAGTGTTTGGTCTTTCAGAGGAGTTCCCAGTGAGAGTTGGTGTGCATCAGAGTTCAGCTCTGAACTCACTGCTGTTCATACTGGTGATGGACTACATTAACACACAGATCAGAGGGGACAGATCAACAAAAATGCTATATGCAGACAATGTGGCCTTATAGGGAGACTGAACAAGAACCTCAACAAATGGTAAAGTAATGGAATGCAAAGCTGAAGACGTAGGATGAAGCTGAGTACAGATAGTTGTAATGGCAGCAAATGGGGGAAGTCAGTAGATGCTGAAAATTTAGACAGAAGGGGAAAATAGTAGAACAGGTTAACAACTTCAAGTACCTGGTAGGGGTGGTTGAGGAGAAGAATGTCTGAATGAGGAGATAAAAGTGAGAATTAGAGGGGCTGCAGCCAACTGTCACAGAGTGTCAGGGGTAGTGTATGACAGAAGAATGCCAAAAAAGTTGAAAAGTAAGGTGTAGAAAAGAGTGGTGCATCCAGTACTACTGTATGGTACAGAAACCATGGCAGTCAAGACAGAGCAGTTGAGGAAGCTAGAAGTGATGGAGATGAAGTACCTAAGCCAGGAGGTAGGATGCACACTGTGTGGCAGATGAAGGAATGAGGACATAAGAGCAGAAGCCAAAGTAGCTCCATCTGCAGAAAATGTCAAAGAGAACAGTTTACAGAGAACAGATTACAATGGTTTGGGCACATGTGCAAGAAAGCAGAAGACAATCTGGTGAAGCAGATTTGGGACAGACAGACAGAATGCAAGAGAAAACAAGGGCATCCAGCAAAGAGGTTGATGGACTGTGTGAGAGAAGACCTATAACAGGCAAGCATGACTGTTGAAGAAGGTAGGTGAGTGGCATTGAACAGGGAGAGATGGTGACAAGTGACATGACCCCATGACCCCATGTAGAAAATGGTAAAAAGGGGGTTGATGATGATGATTTTTTTTTAATTTGTTCACATGACCTGTTAGTATATTAAGATTGCTCACACTAGTTTTCTGTTTGGTTCTGATGAAGTTTGAATGATGAAATCAAAACCTGAAGCTAAACAATTGCTAAGAGATGCATTTTTATGCATGTAATCCTAGACCAAAATGTCTCCATTTGGCTATGTGGACTAGATAATATTAGGGCTTGCACACTAAAGTTCAAATTGTTGAGATGTTTGCTGAGTATGCTAATGTGTAATACAATATTTTTGCCTATAAATGGGGTATACGTCTAGATTTTCACAGAATGTCCAAATATTTTTGGTCACTTCTTCATAACATTTGTCATTTTCTGGCAAACATTTGAGGACTTAAGTCACTAAAGAATGAGAGATAATCGAGTGCTAGATTTCATATCCATCAGAGAATGCAAATTAATTCAATGCCTGCTATTCTAGCAACTTTCTAAGTTTATAAGAGCAATATTTAAAATCTGTCCCTTTGACCTTTGCCCCCCCCCCCCGTTAGTTTTGGCTTTGTCCGGATATCTTGTGTTAAGAAGCTGAGAGGTTTGATACGTGTGTGTGTGTGTCTGTGTGTCTGTGTGTGCGTGTGTGTGTGTGCGTGTGTGTATATATGTGTATATTAGTTTTACATATATGACTGTTAAATTAAATATCATCAATGAGCTTGATTGATGTATAACAGTCTGATGAAGTCTGTAGTTGTAATATAAGGTAAAGATGAAAGCACTTACTTCTTTGGATGTTTTTGTTTTAGTAGTTTTAAACAATATATTAAGTTCTTTTTCACTATTCAGGGGTTTGTGGTAAGCTTTTTTCAGATTTTTTTTGTTATCTGGCTAAGGAAGAATCTCTGCTTTTGTTACTATATTAGTCTTACATTTGCAGTCACCAAGAAACCTTAACATAATTCCTTTTAGGTGGAGAGCTTTCCCCCACACCCCTTGATTTGGGGGTTCTACCTCTACACCCCTAGAAAATTAAATAAACTTACTCCAGAGTTACGCAACCACAAAACATAAAAAGTCAATTCAAGTATGCATCAGTGATCTACCTGAAGTTTGAGTGTAGCGTGATTTAACCCATATCACCATGATGAAATTCCAAGCCAGAATAGACACACAATGAAAGCTTTTCATGATAAAACAAATGGCACCCATGTATCTATATCAATATATATGCATACATATATAACATATATATATATATATGGTTTCACTTCATAATCTCGAATTACTGAAATCCTGAATTTCAGTAACTCGAGACTATAAAGTCGAACCATTCACAAAACCGAAAACCACAATCCCGAATCACACAATCAGGAACATACATACACCATACACCACATAACACACACACCTTTCCACCCACAGCACAAAAACATGGCAACCCTACACTACAGATAAGCAGGAGGGCAAGCCCACCTGCACCCCCACACCCCGCTACTTATATATATACCAACTCCGAGGTCGCACATAACATGAAAAAAAAAACTCACACCACACCATCCTCCACTCGCTCACACACAAATACACATCACAAATACACAAACACCAACAAATCCAACACTCACACTAAAACTTACACCTCCCTACCCTTACCCACACATACAACTTACAAAAACACACACAAACACTCACTCACCTGCAATTTCAAACAGCATAACACTACACGCGATGCACCGGAAATGCATAACCGCAGATTTGAGATATTTAAATTTGCTCTTGTGCACTTTCAGCATTCTGGTTTTAGACTTCATGGTCTCGGCTTACTGAATTTCGAGATTTCAGTAATTGGAGATTATGAAGTGTAACGATATATATATATATATATATATATATATATATATATATATATATATATCTATATATATCTATATATATATATATATATATATATATATATATATATATATATATATACATATACACACATTTTATATATATATATATATATATATATATATATATACATATACATATATATATATATATATGGTTACCTATCATTTCATCGAAGTTCATTTCATCTAAAGTTCATTCCATCGAAGTTCATTACATCGAAAGCATTTGCCCCTTCCCCAATGTTGTGCAACCCTGGAGTTGATATATATAGTTAGGGGGTGTGGGGCACAGCCCCCATTGGGGTGGGGCAAGCCCCCACCTAAAATGCTTTTCGATGTAATGAACTTTCGATGAAATGAACTTTAGATGAAATGAACTTTCGATGAAATGATAGGTAACCATATATATATATATATATATATATATATATATATATATATATATATATATATATATATATATATACACACACACATTTTATTATATGTATATGTATTTATATATATATTTATTTATTGATATAGGTAGTTCATTAGCTATAGCTACATTGAAATACTAGTGTCTGTTTAAGCTTTTTAAAATATTAGTTTTCATTTGTAATTTCTTAATCTATATTTATTTATTTATTTATTTAAATTTGTTGACCGGGAGTGTCCGACTGGATGTGGGTCCATTTTCAGCGGAGGCCCGGGGAGAAAAGCTCCACAGTAAAATAAACAGACAGTAGTTACATTGGATTACATAGCGATTAACAATTTAACATAGAAATTACTTACAACATATTTACAGATGAAGAACATAGTACATCAGTAGACAACTAGAATCTTTATCTGTGAAGTACATAACAGGCATTAACAAATGTAACAATGAGAAGTTCCTGCTGTATAATAAGTACTAGGCTTATGAGCATCTGAGCTTGCTATCATCAAGGTAGTTAGTGGAGGTGAAAGAAAGGTAGTAGTTGGATGGGGTGGATGATATTAGAGTGGGAGTTGCAAGGGCATAGCCAGCATGTTTTAGGTGCGCTTTTAATAAAGTTTTGAAGTTGGTGCATGATGGTACGAAGGTAATTGTGGGTGGGAGTGAGTTCCATAATTTGGCTATGGCGCAAGAGAATAGTGCTTCACCAGCAGAGTTATTGGCTTTAGTGATCTGCAAGTGATTTTTGTTGCTGGATCTTAGTGGTCTGGTGGTGCGGTAGGGTTGGAGTAGATTCTGGAGGGATGGGACATTTAGTGGATGGTTTACTAGTTTGTGGGCGAGTGAGAGTTGATACCACTGAAGGAGGTGAGGGAGTTCAAGCCAGCCCAGTTCAGCAAGTGAGAGACAGTGGTGACTACGGTAGGATGCCCCTGTGGCGAATTTGGCGATTTTGTTGTAGCAGGTCTCTAGCTTGTTTAGATCACATTGCCTTAGGTTGGTATATACTGGAGAGGCATAAAGTAGGGTGGAGATAAGGTGGGAATTTGCTATTGAAATCTTTGCTGCTTTGGTGAGAAATTGTTTATTTCTGTATAATGCTCCTAGTTTTTTGTGGACTTTTTATGGTCATGGATATGTGAATGTCAAATTTTAGTTTATTGTCTATTTCCACTCCTAGCAATTTGGTGTGTTCAGTTGGGTATATAGTGGCGTTATCTTTGCTGTGATGTTAAAGTGAGAGTTGTTTTGAGTATGTTTGGTGGGTTGGAAGATGAGTAGTTTAGTTTTGTTTGGGTTGAGTATTAATTGGGCATCGGATAACCATGTTTCAACAGAGGAAAAGGCTTCCTGTGTGACATTTTGCAGTTTGGGTAGGGACTGGGCTGAGCAGATGATGGTTGAGTCATCTGCGTATTGGATGAGTGTGCCATGTTTGGTGGCAGAGGCTAGATTATTGGTGTAAACAGAGAAAAGTAGGGGTGCAAGGATGGATCCTTGGGGAACCCCTATGGAGACAGGTAGTTGGGGAGATATGTCATTCTGCCATACAACGGATTGTTGGCGGTCAGACAGGTAACTCTGAAACCAGTTGGTGACTGATTGTGAGAAGGATAGGTTATTGAGGACAGAGATAAGTTGTTTGTGTGGGACCATGTCAAATGCTTTAGATAGGTCTAGGAAAGTAGCAGAGGAGAGATAGCCATTGTTTTTATGCTGAAGGATAGTGTTAGTAAAGGAGAGTAAGGCAGTGGTGGTGCTATGGTTTGGTCGGAAACCATGCTGAGTACTGGAAAGGAGGTTGTTAGTAAGGAGGTAGTGTGAGACCTGACAGTGTATCCATCTCTCTAGTATTTTGGAGAGTGGAGAGAGAATAGCTATGGGGCGGTAATTGGTTAGTTCTGCAGAGGGTCCACCTTTGTGGAGGGGAATTATATGTGAGACTTTCCACAATGTGGGAATGTAACTTTCTGACAGAGATCGGTTAATCAAGATGGAAACTGGGTAGGCCAGAGCATCAGCTGCGATTTGTAGGTATTCACTTGGGAGGTTGTCTGCTGCTAATTTGATGGGTTTAAGTTTAGTTAAGAGTTTTTTTATGTTGGAGGTAGGTACATGAGAAAAAGAGAAGGCAGTGGGGAGATTACTAGTTGAAGGTGTGGGTTGGTAGGGAGGTGGGTTATGTTGTTTAGCTAGTGATAGTATGGTTTGGGTGAAGTGTGTGTTGAATGAGGTAGCAATATTTTCTGAGGAGTGAGGGATGTTAGGAGGAGGGGTACTGACTTTACCTGGGTGGAGGATGGAGTTTATGGAGGACCAGAATTGTTTGGGGCTGTGTTGTGAGGAGTCTAGGGCAGACTGGTAGTATTGGAATTTGTCCCGTTTTATTAGCTTTTTGACTCTATTGCGTAGTTCTAGGAATTTCTGTCTAGCTGCGGGGGTTTTGGTTTTGTGCCAGTGCTCCCAGGCTTTATCCCTGTTTTTCATTTCTGACTTAGTGGTTTTCTGTAGCCATGGGGAGGGTTGTGCTTTGGTTCTGGAAAATCTTATGGGGGCGTGGTAATTAAGGATGTTCAGGAAGGTATTATAAAATTCAACTGCGTCCTCTAGACTGAGGTACTTTAGAGCATGCCAGTTACATTCTTTGAGGGATGAGATGAATGTGAGTGGGTTAAAGTTTAGTTTTTTACGTATTTGACGATAGATGATAGGTTTAGCTTGGTACAGGTATTTTTTGAGTAGGAATGTTGGGGAGTGATCACTGAGGCTATCTGATAAGCAGCCTGTTATATATGACTGGGGGTTCTTACTGACTAGTATCCAATCCAGGGTAGTGTGCTTGCTGGAGTTTTTATTTATCCTTGTTGGTGACTGGACTAGTTGGATGAAGCCATGAAGGTGTACATGATGGGTTGGATTGTTGCCAGAACAGGATTGCCAGTCAATATTGAAATCACCTAAGATGATAGTTTCTTGGGGGAGATGGTGGGTAGACCAGCTGAGGAGGTTTTCTAGTGGAAGGATGTTTTGGCCAGGTGGGAAGTAGCATCCAATTATGTTGGTGGTTTTGTTTTGGTTAATTTTGAGGTTGGTATATATTATTTCTTCATTGCCTATTTGTGGAGCTGATGATTTTAAGATCTGGATGTTTAGATGCTGTTTAAATATTATAGCTACACCACCTCCTTTTGTTTAGCGGTCTACTCTTAGTATGCCGTAACCTGTAGGAGTATTTGCTCACTGGTAATGTGAGGTTTTAGCCAGGTTTCTGTCAGGACGACTATATCTGGGGAGTATAGGTCTATGGTGGCATGGAGTTCATGGACTTTGTTGGATATACTTCTAATATTTAGGCTTAGTAGAAGGAAGTCACTTGGCTTTCTATTGGCTGTAATATGGGAGAAGTTGTGGTTTCTAGTCTGATTATGAGGATTGGGGTTGGAGATGGTAGGGCCAGGGTTGGGGTGGATGTCTCCACTTAGGGCTAGTTTTGATATGCATGAGATTATTAGTTTTCTCAGTTTTGAATGTGTTTGTTTATAAGGGAAACTTTATGATTGTGCTCTGTGGGTAATAGGTATGGTGTGAGAGTTACTATGTTAAGTTGTAGGGATGCTTTACGTTTGAGTAATATAGTTGGTAGAATATGTAGGGAGTGCATAGGGATGGCTCTTGAGCTGGTGGGAGGGAGCTGAGTATGGGTGAGACATGGGTGGTGGTGTGAGTAGTAGTACAGTGGTAGTGGTTGAGTGGGGAATGATGGAGCTTTGGTAGGATGTAAGATATGCAAGGAGAGTGCATGCAGTGAGCAAAGGAAAGGTATGCTTGTACATGTCAGTTGAGGAGGTGTGATAGTAGAGGGAATATGGAGGAGGTAGTGTTGGGTTAGCGCTGTGGTTGGCTATTGGAAAGATGGGAGGGGTTTGAGTGCAATAAAGGTGGGACCACTGGGGGCGGGAGGGAATAGGGGCAGGGTGGGAGCGGCGGTAGAGACCCTGTTAGGTTCTTGTATGAGGGGCTGGAAACAATCACAAAGCAAGACAAGTATGTGTTAAGAAACAATCACAATTGACCAAGGACTGCTCTGAAACTGTAAGTCTTTTCTTAATTTCTCAGGTGGAAAACCAGGATAACCTTGTATCAGTAGGCTACTGTGGTCATAGTTTAAATTAACAAACACACAGTATTGATCAGTTATGGATACTATTTGCTAACAGAAGGGAATAAGAGAAAGTGGAAGATGTGTGTGGTGGTGGTGGTGGTGGTGGTGGTGGTGGGGGATGGCTGCTTACAGCCAAAGCACAGTGCCCTCCAGGGGAAAATGAAGATTGGCTCAAACAGGTAGACACATACTCAAAGTTAACTGTAGCTGTTTGCAGACAGTTCAGACCCGGACTGCACTTTTCCTATAGGAATGTTAAAGGTGGTACCACAGTTGAATACTTAAGAGTGGTGTTAGGTTCAAAGTTAACTGTAGCTGTTTGCAGACAGTTCAGACCCGGACTGCGCTTTTCCTATAGGAATGTTAAAGGTGGTACCGCAGTTGAATACTTAAGAGTGGTGTTAGGTTGGAGAGACACTGAGCCTTCATGGGGCCTGTAGCAGAGTGGATATATGATACGGAATATGGTCAATACTGTAGTTCCTGTAGTTAGTTCTAAATCAGACCTAAATAAATTTAATGAAGTAAATGAACATCTCATTTTAGTTGATAACAGCCAGTGAAAAACTAAGTATACTAACTTGTTTCATAAAGTTAACTGAGCCCGTGGAGTAACCAGTGTAAAGTAACTAGAAAATTGCATCCAGTTATAATTTTTAACTATTCATCTTGCTATTTGAATAGTTATTCTGGATTCTTTAAGATGTTTTTAAATGTTTAAATATAACTTTTTTCTTTCAATAACAGCAAGAACAAAAGCTCTTCATTTTGATGTGTGACAAGAATGCCATTCTTAAAGTTTGTTTTTTATGTTAAGATTTTTCATTTTTTCTAAAGTTGTAATAACATTACCTGCTTGGCTAAGCTAAATAAACATTTGGTTTCCTAAGAGAAAAATTACAGACAGATACATCTGTGAAATACTAAACCCTATGTTTACCTTGGATTTTGTTGGCTTCTAGAGGACCAAGATTATTTATTTTTTACTTTTACAGAATGACAGAACCAATTTAATAGCAGGTTTTTACGAAAACTATGATTTACTTTACAGTTCTACATCTATGGACAAATGAACTCTATCAAATTTACACAGTAGGTGTTTGGGTGCTGCAGAAATAAGCTTACAACCTTGTCAGAACTTGCTTCCTAGAAACTGTGGGTTGTCTTCTAATTTGATACATGTGAATGTGAGCACATTTGAAACAAATAGCCTATGGTATGTTTATTACACAGCAGTCTGCCTTAAGATGCCTGGTTTATAATTTTATGTCAAGCAGTTGGATGTACTGAAAATATTAATTAACATCTAGCAACAGAAACATGACCGCCACATGGTCTCTTATGTTCTGAAGAGTTTTCCTGATGTGTCACCAGGTGAGTTTCACTAGAGTGAAATAATGCGAATGCAGAACTCTGATATATTGTTTGCATTATGGATGTAGAGGAAGGATTACGCATGTACACTGTGGATAAAAATAATTTTAAATGAAACTGAAGGAGTCAATGGTGAAAGGATAGGTCACCAAGTACATTGAAGATATAATGAAAAAAATGTAAGGAAAATAGAGGAATTTTAATTGTGAATGACACCTGTATATGTAGTTGTTAAGCAAAGACGCAGATAAAATTAGTATACTGTCTTTATCTTTTGGCGGCTTCATGTGTTTTGTATGCTTCTTAGGAGAAGTGTGACAAATTATTAAGTTAGTAAATCTTTTTCATGAAAGTGAAGTAGTTATTTGATGCTGTTGAAATGAAATGGGCAATACACACACAGACCACACACACACACACACACACACACACACATACACTTACACACACACACGCACACATGCACACATGCACACACTCACACATGCATACATATATATTCATATCCATGTTCAAGATTCACATGGGCAAATATTTTATTTACTTCATTACATTATTCCTTTGATGCTTAGTTCATTGCTATATGCAATTGTTTGACCATGTGCATGACTTTTGCTTATAGTTTGGAGTGTTCTCTATAAGTTCACAAGCAGTGAGTTATGAGACTTTGCCTTTTCCCCACTTCTATGTGATCTTGGAATTTGTATATTAAAGTAGCTGGGGTGAAGGGAACACTGTTATTTTTTTTTTTTCATTTTTGATCAGTTTCTTGCTTTATGTGGCATTCTATGAAAGCATTTTGCATTTTAGTGTACTGAAAAATCAATTTTTCAACATAGATTTTTCTTATTTATTTTATTTTACATTTGTTTACCAAGAAGTCCGACTGGGATAAGACCCATTTTCAGCAGAGGCCTGGGGAGAAAAGCTCAGCACATAGAGATTATACAAACGTTATACAAGAAATTATACAAAAATATACGAGATTTACAGTACACCAGAAATTATATTCTATGCTATTATAGCTGACATTTGTATTATACAATCATCTGATATAATTTCTTATTGTAGTGTAGACATTGTTGTTTCTCAAAGTAAGCTGAGAAAGCGTTTGTATGGGTGAAATTGGATAAAAAATGATGAGGTTAGAGATTATCTACACATGAGAGAGAGCATAGATTATGATGTGGTCAAGGAAAAAGAAAAATTATGACCAGAAATTATTAAAATTAGTCAGGAGCAAAGCCAGGTGTCATTAAGATCATTTTTAAGAATCTTTTTGAATTGGTTGCTATTTGTGTTGGTTCTGATGCTGTGAGGTTGTGAAGTCCACCTTGTTGCTACATGCTGAAAAAGTAGGGAGTCCCCTGCTGTATTAGTGGATTTGGACACTTGTAGTAGAGATTTATTTACTGACTGAAGACTTCCAATTTGTAGTATGGGGCTGGAAAATATTTAGAAGGGCAGGATTTTTTTCAGGTTGATATATTAGTTTGTGTGCTAAGGTTAATTGGTTATAGGACAGAAGTTGTGGGAGCTCTAACCAGGAGAGATTGTTTAAGGAGTGACAGTGGTGGGTATGATGTGGGCAGTCGGTTGCAAATTTAACTATCTTATTGCAGCATGTTTTAAGTTTAATTAAATCTGCCTTTTTAAGGTTGGTGAGAATTGGGGAAGTAATATACGGAACTGCTGAGAGAAGACTGGTTCTAGCAATGGCAATCCTAGAGGTGCTAGTTAGATACTTTTATTTCTGTAAAGAGTGCCTATTTTTGTGAACTTTTTAAATTGTTTGTGCTATATGTAGGTCAAATCTTAGGTTGTTATCTGTTATTACTCCTAGTAGTTTTGTTTGTGAACTGGCATTAATCTTAGTATTATTCCTAGCTGTGATGTAGAAGGTGCTGGGGGGGATCTTGTGAGTTGGAAGTTCATGAGTTTTGTTTTATTGGGGGTAGGTATGAGCTGATGGTTTGAGAGCCATAGCTCGGTATATGAGAATGATTTTTGGGTTATACCACAGAGGTGTTGCAGGTTATTAGCAGGTTATTAGTGGTGCATATAAGTGTTGTGTCATCTGCATATTGGATAGTTGAATCCAGTGGGCTAGTACTACGGAGGTTTTTTGTATAAACAGTGAAGAATAGCGGCCCAAGAATTGTGACTTGAGGTACTCCTAGTGTGATGGGAAGAGTGGGGATAGGACATTAATTCATTTTACATATTGTTGGCAGTCCTGTAGATAGCTACGGAACTACTGAAGTGTAGCGGGGCTGAGGTTCAGTTTGGAGAGTGTATTTAATAGTTTGGGGTAGGAGACAGTATCAAAGGTCTTGGACATGTCTAGAAAGACTGCAGAAAATATTTTACTATTTCTGACTTGGTTGATGGTATTTGTGAAACTGAGGAGTGCAGTTGTGGTACTATGATAGCACCTAAAACCATGTTGACATGTTGCTAGCATGTTGTTGAAGGTAAGATAATGAATGGTAATGACAATGATGACTGTGCCAATCCACAGTATGAAATACATATGCCAACTCTGCCATCACAGTACAATGGGTAAAGGGCAAAAAACAAAACAAAAAAAAGTTCCAGCTGTACCTTGGTATCTCACAATATGCCATTACCTTTTAAGTGCTTCTAAGAAAACTGGTAGTAAATGGCTTCAACCATCTGTGTATCCACCTTTTTGATAAGTCTTTTGTGCCTTGAGATTTTTTGGTTTGATCTTATGAATGTATTCCACTTAGACCTACCAATGATGCATCACTATAAACTATGAAAGGTCTACTGAAATCTGAGGATGCTAAAACAGGTTCTACATATAATACTTCCTTCACCTGCATAAAAGCATTGTCTGCTTCTAGTATCCTTCTGACTCTAAGGAGATTCTTCCCTATTGTCAAGCCTACAAGAGGGTAGGTTTTAGATGTAAAATGGGGTAAATATTTTTGATAGTCCCAACTACCCTCAATAATGCTCTTGCTTGTTTCTTACTGCCTACTTTTTCATTTGAGACCTAATAGTCTCCTGTTCTATTACATACCTTAAATATTTTATCTCTGTCATGAGTATCTTGCTCTTGGAGATAACGACTGTCAACTTAACTTTGTTGGGAAGTTTAGTGCATCCTGTACCTTTTCTGGATTGGAGAACAATTTTCATAGTTTATTATAAAGTTATCTATATAAGCAGAAGCATATCTTAACAGTGAGCTTTGGGACTGTATCCATTAATTTCTGGAGGGGTACTGGGTACCATGTAACCCCAAATAAAGGCCATATATTGAAATACACCTTCTGATGTTGAAAAGGCTGTCAATTCTCTGGCAACAGTTGTTAGGGGATGTGCCAGTACCCCTTTATCAGATATAGTGTGGTCAAACGTCTTGTCTTCATCAACCTTTTATGACGTTTTCCACTCTAAGCAGTTGGTAGCTGTCAAATATCAAAATGGTGTTAATCTCCCTCAAATTATTAAAGAACCCGATTGTTCCATCAGGCTTTAGGATTAATGTCATAGTGTATTCCACTCCCATTTTGACTCTTTTATCACCCTTCCTTGTTAAGAATTTCTTATACTTCCTCTTGCACATCCTTTGTGAATCTGGTATTCTGTAAGGTTTAAATTAAACGTCTTGATTTATTTCTATTCATTTACTGGGTGGATGGGTGGGCTGGACTACTGACCCTTTCCAGACATGATCTTGGCTCATTGTAGCAAGATAATGAAGTATAATACATTGACAGCATACGCGGCTATTTACAGAAATTCAAGCATGTATAAGAAAAATATCATTAAATACTTGACACGCAATTATAAAATGCTTGAATTACAATATTTAGAGTACTTTCAATGAAGTGAACAACTGAGTGGAGGAAATAAATAATACTAGTATGGTAGTCAGGTACTGTGCCTTTGCTCCTGAAAGGTTTGAATATGGCATTAATTCAGGTTTATTTAATCATGTAGTTCAGAAAACACTTTCTTGTTTCTTAATGGAAATTCCCTGTCCTGTTTCTGTAGCTTACACTATGTTTCATCTACCTGTGTTGCTCAGTTTTCTTTCTTCACAGAACTATCTGTTTCTGCCATTAAGTTAATAACAGAGGATCGGACATCTTTTCATGGCTTCAGAATACTGATGTGGTATACCTCTTCTGACCTTGTGTTACAAGTCATTCTAACTCTGTTGTATATGCCAATCAATATTTCTGTTATTTCAAATGGGCCATCATATTTAGAAACATATTTGCTGTCTGCAAAAGGGACTAAAACTAACCTCAGATGTCCAGTTTTCTGTTTTAGCTTAACAAAAACGTGTGCATATTCTATACTTTTTACTTAATTCCCCTAGAATATACCTAATTAGTGAGTGATTGCTTCACTTCAATTCTGCTAGTCATTTCTAGTCCCTGATTTGCATCACTTTTAGACTATAATAATACTTATATATCAAGCTTTGCAACTCTTCCAGACTGCAATACTTTCTTCCTGATACTGATTCAGCTATTGCATGCTATTTTGTCATATGTGTATGGTGGTATATCTATTTATAATGCATTTTAGAAATGTACATGTTTTTCTTCTCTCTGAATCCTTATCCAAAATGCATTGCCTCTGTTTTTTTAATATAGTTTCTTGATTTTTGTTAGACTCACCTTCGATAACCACATCGCCAGAACAGTCAGGAAATCCTTCTATGTGGCACACCTCATCATTAAGGGCTTTACATCCAGAAAAAGGAGGCCGTTGTTCCACTGTACTCATCCCTCATTAGACCCATTATAGAATACAATACCCCATTTGGTATGTACCTCTCAAGACATCTGCAACAACTGGAAAGGCCGCAGAAATACCTCACTAAATGAATCACAGGTCTACAGCAGATGCCCTATGCTGACCATCTAAAAAACTCCACCTATACTCTGTAGCATATTGTCTACTCAGAGGCGATCTCTGCTTAACATACAAGGCCATGTCAAACCCAGAGATGTTGGACATGCTACACTTAAAGAAATCCCAATCCCTCAGAGACACATGCTTCAGGGATCTAAACCTTGTCATCACAATGAACAAAACATGCTGGAGGGATAGGTTCGTGACCCAGAGACTCCCCAGACTCTGGAATAGACTGCCCATACATGTCAAGCAGAGTGCCTTTTTGGCACTCTTCAAAAGAAACCTTGATGATTGGATGGGAGATAGGAAATTCACCCTGCTAGACAGGGGTCCAGAGAAGTAAATACTGTGGGAAGAAATAGCCAGGGAATTGTTACGGCTAGGCTTGTATAGGCCCTAGGGCCGATAGCCTAGTACCAACCTATGAACCTATGTATTTTATAAGTAGGTCTTATAGTTACTACCTCTTTTTCTAGCTTAGGCAGAGCTGTACCTGCTGAGTTATTGACTTGCTGATCCCCATCCTCCCATTTATAAGGTGGTCTGTCAAACGGATTGACTTCTTCCCATTGCATGCACAAATCTTTAAAGTGGAAAAAAAAATTTCCCTATTATCATAACATGTGTTAAGTTGGGGCTAGAGCAACTACTTTTCTAAATGCAGTTTGCATTTCTATAGGGTAATGAGGTTATGTTTCTTACATCCATGAATGCAAACTTCTGTTTTAGTAAGGGTCCATTTTAACATAAATATTTTTACTTTATAAGTGTAACCATACTACTTGAGTTTACTATTTCCCTTTTATCATAACATGTATTAAGTTGGGGGCTAGAGCAACTACTTTCCTAAATGCAGTTTGCATTTCTATAGGGTAATGAGATTATGTTTCTTACATCCATGAATGCAAACTTCTGTTTTATTAAGGGTCCATTTTAACATAAATATTGTTACTTTATAAGTGTCACCATACTATCTGAGTTTACTAGTTCCTGTATTTCTCTGACATCAACAAAATCATTAGGAAGTTGACTCAACTATTATTGCAGACAATTTATTACATTTCATTTGTTCAACATTATTAGTATGCTTTTCATTGGTTATAGTTGTCACAGGTAGAAAATTGCTATTATTACTAAAAATATATATATATCTACGTGACCCCTTTTTTAAATTTAAAAGAGAGTATGACTACAGCTGTTAATTTCTATTTATCACATGTTAATCCTGTGTTTACCATTCATCTAAAATTCTCAGTTATAAACAGAGTTTCATTGCATTGCACTCTCTCTCTATTCATCAGAACTGAGGTCATCTTAACCCACCCACTTTCTTAAAATAACAGGTAAAGTCTTTGAAATTTATCAATTGCTAAAATATCCATCGTGTTACTTTTAGTATGTTGACCCGGGTCTACTTGTGTAGACTGAATTTACACTTAACTATTTTAGTTTACCGAGATAAGAACAACAAAAGTTCAATAAACCAAAACTGCACATTACCAAATTTTTTTTTACAGGGAATTGAGACACTTGGCCAGCATGGGAAAATTTGCATTTTTCCCCACTGTACTGCAATCCCAGAAGTGGTATATTTAGTTAAGGGGGTGTGAGGGCATAGCCACCCACATTGGGGTGTGGTGCGCATAGCCTCCCACCTCGGTGGGTTTGACATACTGCAGTGTGTTTTTTGGTTCAATGTTAGTCAAGTGTCTCTCTTCCCTGTAAAAAAAATCAGTAATGTGCAGTTTCAGTTTAGTGAAATTTCATTGTTGTCATCTAGGTAACTAAGATTCAGTTAAGTGTAAATTTATTTATTATTTGCTTACCAGGAACAAAGCCAATTTTCACCAGAGGTCCAGGGACAAACACTCCAGATGCATGTCTTTGTTACATGGGAGGAAAGCAGAGCACCCGTATGAAACTCACACAAACACAGGGAGGGCATGCAGACTCCACACAGAAGGAACCCCAGCCGAAAATCGAACAAGAGAACCTCTTGCTGTGTGGCGACAATGCTACCGCTGTACCACTGCAGTCAGGAAGCCTGTAGACCTGTTGACCTTCATGATCTAACCATGCTTTAAGTGTATGTTTTAAATCACATAATTGAAATCCTAACATTTTGTTAGGAGAAAATGACCAGATGAGATTGTCTCAGCGGTAACACCAGTTTGAGTAAATGTTATTTGTTTTCCTTATCACTGCCTTGTTAATCAGGCCTTTCCATACCCATGGAGGTTTTTAAAGTCTGCCAGTCAACTGGGCTGAAAGTATTCTAGCTCAATCACTCCCATTTCTCCTGCTGAATGTACTACTGAAAGACCATGAGGTACACTTCAATGTTTTCCTCCTCCCCTTGCTTAACTATATTTGGCATCACCACAGACTTGACAATTTCTACTATCCCCTTGGCTGAAGCAACACTAGTCTGAAACCATTTATCACAGAAATTTCATAGGCAGAAAACAACAGTACTGATGTGCTAAACACAAAAGCTTCCAGCCCATACTATAGTATACTGTCTGTCCAGCTGGGGAAATGTGTCTGATTAATGGTCTTTCAGACAGCAAAATGTTTAACTGAGGATCATTTTGACTTGGAAAACATTGTGTTGAATCTGCCCACATTTCCCAACATTGCAGTATCAAGTAAGGCAGCATCAGTAACAGAGGCAGCAAGCTCATAAATTAATGTGGCTTTATTAAACAAGAAAAATAATGGTTTATATCTTTTTTAGTACAGACAAAATAAACGTGTAGCAGTATCTCATACTTGTTTTTCTGCAGTCCAAAGGTGATCTACACAGCTTCCTTCTGTCTATATTTTTAGAATAACATTTCTCAGGCTACTTCAGCTTATTGTTTATCTTTTGAGACATGACCTATCCTGGGGGGAGAGAGGCAGTCTAGGCTCACATCAGTAGCAGTGTTAAGATCTTGTGAGCTCTGTGCTTCAAGGTCGGAGCTTGGGCATGCATGGCAGCAAGCATCCTCCTACTGATGCAGCAATTGTAGTACTTACACTCATTCCACAGCAATACTATGAAATTACGCCAGTGTTCTCAGCTGCCTCATGGACCTCAGATGTGGGCTGGAATTAGCCCGGAGGAGTATAAGGCAGATCTGGTAGACTCAGTGAATGAGAAGAGAAGAATGTGCAGCTGAAAGTCAGCTGTAGGGAGTAAAAGCAAGTCTGCAATAAAACACAACATGTTGGAACAAAACTACCTCTCGTTTGGTAATATTTACCCTTGCCTTTAATACCAGAAAAGTGACTTAAAAGGGTTAAAAGATCAGCTGACTTGCATCTCAAAAAATGGCAAACAAGAAGATATAATTAAATAAATCAATTTATTTATTTATTTACAATTTGTTTACTTGGTACTGAAGCTGGCCAATTAGCCCTTTTCATTGAATATTAAGGTTTGAAAATATGACATCAAATACAATATGACAATGTGCAGAGTTTGCTAAAAAAAAAAAAGATACAATACACTGAAACATTAATAGAATATAGATACAATATGTACAAGGAGGTAAATATATTTATTCATTTTTACAAGTGCATATTGCTTAAAAAAGATAATTGACTAACAATTGGCTAAACACTTGGTGTCATTCTAGGGGGATCTAGTATGTGTCAGCTAGGGATGAGATGCTTGACAACCGTACGTGTTTTACCAGTGATGGCTTGCACCTTTCATTTCAGGGCTTCTTCATACTGCTGAGAGATTTTGCTACCCTTATTGTGCCTTCTTTAGGCACGGCCCAGCTGATGGGCCTCCCAACCTAACTTTCAAACCAAATGAACCACTGGACAATATTAAGGTGGCTGTACTTAATGCTAGAAGTCTAAACAACAAACTGCCAGCCATTGATGCCCTCCTGCATTTGGATCACATTCATGTATGTGTTGTTTTGGAGATCTGGTTTATGTGCCAAAAGAGCAGTCTCCCCTGCCATATTAAATGTGCTTACCACTAGTTTAGACCTCATGGAAACCGTGGTAGCATATCTATATTGTTTGGGACCACATTACCTCAATACAGATACCTAGAGGCACTCAAATGGAGCTTATGGAGTTTCAAATCACATTAAGTAAGATTAATTATCAGATCACTGTGACCTATAGAACCCCACTTCCCATTCTCCAGAAAATCACACAGCATTCTTAAATATTCTTGATGAGCAACCAAGAAGCAGGAACATTGCTATCCTAGCTGATTTTAACTACCCAGTGATTAACTAGAAGACCTACACCAAAAATGTATGATATAGGTTCATAGGTTCATACTAGGCTATCTGCCCTAGGGCATTTATAAGCCTAGCCAGAGTGTGTTTGGCTTTCGCCACCCATTTTAAATGAATTTTGCTATGCCCTTTTTCGAGGTTAGTATACTGTGCCTCTGTCTAACAGTGACACAAAAGTGATACCCGGGGTAAACCTATGATCTCCCATCCACTCATCAAGATTCCTCTTGAAGAGAGTCAATGAGGGACTCTGCCTAACCTGGACTGGGATTTTATTCCAGAGTGAAGGGAGCCTCTGGGTTATGAATCTGTCCCTCCAGCATGTCCTATTTATTTCAGTGCTGAGGTTCAAGTCTCTCGAGCGTAGCTCGATGGGATTTGGATTTTCTGAGGTGCAGCATGTCCATTAATTCCGGGTTGGACATGGCTTTATACATCAGGCACAGATCGCCTCTGAGCAGGCGGTATGCCACTGAGTAGAGCTGGAGTTTCTTTAACCGGGCAGCATATGGCATCTGTTTGAGCCCTTTGATCCTCTTGGTGAGGTATGTTTGGGGTCTTTCCAGTTGCTGCAGGTGTCTGGTAAGGTACATCCCAAAAGGGGCATTGTACTCAATTATGGGCCTGATGAGGGATGAGTAAAGAGGCACGATGACCTCCCCTGATCTAAATGTGAATCCCTTCATGATTAGGTGGGCTATATAAAATGTTTTTCTACCCACTTTGGCCACGTGGTTGTCAAATGGGAAATTGCTATCAACTTGGGTCCCCAGGTCCCTAATTACTTCTTCTGTACTTAATGGATTACCACCTATGTGGTAATTTCTGGGCACTTTGTTTTTGCCAAAGGGGATGACTATACACTTTTTGGCGTTTAGCTTGAGGCCATGGCTCTGGCACCAGTTGTCTGCCTCTATGAGGCTCTTTTGGAGGATGCTTGTGTCGGCTGGAGAGTCGATTATGGCACCCAGTTTGCAGTCATCTGCGAACTTGGTCAGCCACAGTCCTTCCGTGTTGGCCTGTACCTCCAAGAAATATATATCGAACAAGAGAGGTCCCAGGACTGAGCCTTGTGGGATGCCACTTGTAACTGGTTTGGAGTCTGACATGGCTCCAGCAATTCTAACCATGTGGGTTCTGTCCTTGAGCCAGTTTGCAACCCATCTAGTGACATAGGGGTTTATATTTAAGCTGGTGAGCTTGTCTATAATGTCCGAGTGGGGTATTGTATTGAAGGCTTTTGCGAGGTCCAGGTAGGCTGTGTGGACCACCTTCCCCTTGTCAATGGCCTTGGTGACTGTTTCAAAGAAATCAACCAGGTTTAAGAGGCAGGATCTGCCCTTAACAAAGCTGAACTGTGTAGGATCCAGTGTCTGTAGGTCCCCAATATCTTTATTTATGAGGTCCATGGTGATCCTTTCCATAGCTTTGCAGACCAAGCTAGTCAGGCTTATGGGGCGATAGTTTCCAGGATCCATTGAGGCACCACCTTTGTGGATAGGGACCACTGTTGCTGTATGCCACTCTTTGGGTACATATCCTGTAGTAAGGCTGAGACTGAACAGTAGTTTTATGTTTGGGTTTAGCTCTTCTTGGAGTTCATGTAGGACGCAGCCCGGGACACCATCTGGTCCCATTGATGCTGTGTTTTTTGCTTTGGAGAGGGCAGCTCTTACCTGAGCATCTGAGATGTCAGGGGGGCAGCACTCTGCTGGGATAGTTATTTGCCCTTTTGGTGGGGCGGGGAGAAGTTTGCGCTGAACCTGTCAGCTAGGATGTTGGCAATGTCTGTGGGTTCAGTGTTTTTTTTGTCATTTTGGACTAATTCTGAGCATATCTGGGAATTCCCACCCAGGTTCCTAACATAACTAAAGAAAGCCTTGTGATTATCCTTAGTGTCCTGTGCAATTTTTCTCTTGAAGCTGGCCTTAGACAATTTTATGAGTGCCCATAGATTTTTGCTAATACTGATCAGAGATGCCTTCCCTTTTTGGGATTTTGCTCTATCATGTAGTAGCTTCCTCCTTCTATTGTATAGTTTGTTTATGGCTGGGGTCCACCAGACAGGACGTCTGCCTTTGGAGGATTGGGTCTTGGTTTTATTTGGGATTGCATGGTCCATGCATTCCTGAAGGTGTTCATAGAATGCGTTTTTAAAGGATTCTGCGGTCTGGGCCGTATTTTCCACAGGCCCGGAGACTTTGAAGGATTCCACCTTGGTTTTGAGGAGTGTGAAATTTGCTTTAGATAAGTTTTTCACTGTGGTTTTCAGGGCAGGGGGTGGAGTCGGGATGTGAATATCCAGTGAGATTAGTTTATGGTCTGATCTTACCAGTGAGGGATACACTTCTGGTCCGGAGCATAGAGTCCCCATGTTGGTGATGATCAGGTCCAGTATGTTTTCCCCTCTTGTAGGAGTGGTAACAAGTTGTTCCATAGCATTTGAGTTTATAAATTCTAGGAACCTTTGGGCTAGGGTGTTGGAGCTAGAGTAATGCTCCCAGTCTATGTTTGGGTAGTTGAAGTCGCCCAATATAATGGTGTTTGGAGAGACCTTCATATTTTCCAGTGTTCTCAGGAAGGCTGAGTGAGGTTCCTGGGTTTGGGAGGGTGGTCTGTAGCAGGCTATAAATTGGAAGGCAGTTTTACCCACTGTTAGTTGCACATGGATAGTCTCTGATGCTTCGTGCTGTGCCACCAACCTGGAGGTGTGGGTATCTTTGACAAATATTGATACTCCCCCTCCTTTTGTGGTTCGCTCCAAGTTTTGGGGCCAAAAAGCATGGTATGAGGTATAACCTGGTAGTGCTGGGGTGCTCTCGGGAGCCTTGAACCAGGTTTCTGTTACTGCACAGATATCGATGTTCTCCATGCTAAGGTGAGTTTTGAGTGTGTGCATCTTGAGGTTTAGACTTCTGGCGTTGAGCAGCATTACTCTTAGTTTCTTATCCGTTGTGATGCCTATGGAGGTGGGTTTGTCTTTTGAGCCTTGCCTAGAAAAGGCACTATGGGGGTAGCAAGAGCCTTTGCCAATATCCGAAAGCCCAGGGGTGACAGGTGCAAGCCGTCCCTAGTGAAGTATCGTGGCTTGTCGAGCATGTCATCCCAGGCTGACAGGTATTTGATCCCCTTTGAATGACACCAATACTTAAGCCTATTGTTGAAATTGATCATCTTGTCTTCATATTGTGGCATCATTCTTGGTGAGGGTAAGATGTTACTCAAGGTCAGGGTCATACCGGCCTGGGCTACATGCTCAGAGAGCTCCTCTATGTCTCTTTTCATGTAGTCCAGGGAGGTACATCTCAGGTCATTCACACCAGCATGGAAAATGACTGAGTCATATTTGTACTTGCCTTGGAGTGACCTGAGTGCTTGTGTTATGTGGTGGATCCTAGTGCCCGACAGGCAGCTCACCATGACCTTCTCCTTGTTTAGCCTGGTGAGTGGGACGTCAGTGTGCCTGATGATATAGTCACCTATTACAAGTGCATCAGGTGTGTTGTTTAGCCTTAAGGGCTGTGACTGTTTGGCACACTGGCTTTGTGAGCTATGTGTTGCACGTGTTTTGTTTTGGGGTAGCGGTTGCTTGGGTGTCTGCTTTGGAGGTCTCTGCTGCTTAGGCATATTTTTATTTAGAGCCTCCGAGTATGTTTTTGTGTGTTTATGTGTTTGGTTTGCTGTCATGGTAGGTCTATGTGAGACTGGAATTGTAGTGAGTGTGGTTTCCTTCTCCTCCTGACTGGTTTCGCCAGTACTGAGTTGAGAGAGCTTAGCCTCCAGTATGGCTATATGGTTGCATCTCTCACATGTGTTGGAATTTGTTGGGAGGAGGAGAGGGTTGTCTGTGTACATGAGGCAGTTGTAACATTGCCTCAAGATTCACAGATTCACCAGCTGGACCGAAGAGGAGATTGACAACTGACCTTTGGACATGCTAGAACAGTATTGGCAATTCCTTTATAATTGAAAAAAAAGGGCCAATGGGGAACAAGGTACTCAAGGGGAGTGTGTGAGGATGTAGTGCTTTTAATATTTTAGTGCTGACTTATATAATTGCTTTAGTGAGCAAGTGCCAGGTAACTTAAATGCAATGTGTTACAGGTAACTTAAATGCAAAAATGACAAACAGTAACTTTCTTTCAAGTGAAACAAGGAAATAAGTACAGTAAGCAATGCAGATATCACTAGGGATCCACAGAAGCGTTGAAAAGCCGCGTTTTAGGTGGAATTAGCATTTCAGGGAAATAACAAGCAAACAAACAACAAGCATACAAATAAAGCTAGATTCAGCAGGCCTGGATCTAGTCTATGCTACAGCAAACAAGGTGTACCAATTTCAGTAAGAAACAGTTCAAATATGCAGGCACTATAAGCCTGTAACCAGAAATTCCCAGCTCAGAAGATATACACAACAATTCTTAGATTTTATAAATAAGAACTCCCTCTACCAGATTGTTATATACTTAGCATCTGTATGTACCATCCCCAAGGTATCCTTCTCATTGATCAAGTTAGACAACAAACCAATAACCTTCTCTAGCAAAACATTCAAACTGACTGAAAAAATATCATAGAATTCAAGAATTTTAACATTGCAGATATCCTACAGTTGTATGAGAAAGGCTCTAAATTTGACTGTAACAGTATTACTCATAATGTTGTTATGTAAAAGATTGTACTCACCCCTGAACAAATGTATTAAATTGTCAGTCTCAACTAAATCCAAACAAATGATGAGGTTTAAAAGCAAACCAGCATGGTGATCCTCAAGCATTAAACATTATGTAATAAAAGGAAGACTCTCCTGAAACTATATATCACAACAAATGACTCCTAATTAAGGAGAACATCAAAATGCTAGATAAGAAAATAAAAACAGGACATAAGAAAAATGAAAATCTCCTGCAAACTCAGACTAGTCCTATTAGCCACAGACAACCACAAGTCTTGAAGTTATTTACAATAGTGCTAACTATTAAGATCCAGTAGATATTGCTAAACATATTGGCAAATACATTTAATGGCAACTTTACCCCTAAGACATTCTGTTCCAAACCCACTTATTCCTGATGGAATCATGCAAGCTATTTTCATGAAAGAGCACATGCTAAAGATACTTTCCAAAAAGAAGAATATCTCATCCGTGGGGGCCTAACAACATACCCATTTGCTTAATTAATAGCATTAAGCAAGTATTGGTGGACCCACTCATCAAACACTAGACTGAACCTATCAACTAGTGTTCTCTCACAGGAGTGGTGCACAGCCAGTGTGACTCCATCTCAGAACCCAGAAATTATAGACTCATCAGGCTAAGGCATCATATATGCAAAGCCAGCAGTTTGTCTTTGTCAAGAGTAAATCCTGTCTAATGCCTCGACCCAAATAATATCCACAGAGCCGGAAGCTTCCAGCCTAAAGGATTTTTCCCATCCCGCCTTGGCAGTAAAAAAAAAAAAAAAAACAGTACTAGGAGACTTGACTGTGGCTTGGGTACCCGCCCTAATACTATTGGTCAGTGCCATCATCTCACGTGACACTTGCGGTACATACCGGAGGCTAAGATGGTAGCTTAGCTAATAGAGAATAAGTGACATCCTGTTGAACAAAATTTTCTGTGACAATTCCTGATTGGAGGATCTTTGTCTATGTGAAGTGCGTATAGTCTTTTGCTGGCTGCAACTATGTTGGTCTTCAGGCAGGAGAATGTGGAAGAACTGTATGTAATGGGAGAAGAACTTGGGAGTGGGCAGTTTGCCATTGTGAAAAGAT